>NC_142946.1:1924755-1959755 GCF_046866305.1 Octopus bimaculoides
ATCATCATCATTATTATTTTAGGGTGTTTTTACGTATTTATTAGTTGTTTTGTCACTTTATTTCCAGCTGCTGATATATTACTATAATGTACAATCTTACACACACACTCACACACCTCACATACACCCAGAAACATACATAATATGGGGGCGTATGTACATATATACATTTAAATATACGTATATATTACATACATCTGTATATCTTTTATATGTGTGTTATGTGTGTGTGCGCACTGACACGTTAATATATTCATAAATATATACATACATAATTAGATACATAAATACATACAAGCACAAGAGCATTCACACATTAATACACACCAACATACGTTCATATTTACATGCATAAATGCATACATATATTTATATACATTATATATATATATATATATATATATATATATATATATATATATACACCCTCAGTCTGTTATTAATATGGTTGCTGTATACACGCATACGTTGTCATATATACATACACAAACGCATAGACATATGCACACCGTCAATGTTATTAATATGGCTGCCATGTTTGTATTGTATTTTCTTTATTTCATTGTCAACATCTACAATTCACGCTCACATTTTTTAGCCTCTGCTTCGTATTTTTTGCCCTCATTTCCTGCTAATCTTACATACAAAATTCCAGACAATATAAACGCATTCGTACATACGTAGACACGCACAAAAGATTCACAGATGCATACGTTTATATATTCGTGCATACATATAAACATACATTTACGCATACATACATACAGAAATGCATACATACATACATATATACATACATACATACATACACAGACACACACACATACATGCATGCACACATACATTGACACGCACATACGTATATACATATACATAATATATATGCATGCATACATACATACATACATACATACATACAGAGACACAAACACAGACAGACAGACATACATACATAGATACGTACAGGAATCTTTTATCTTTTAATTGCTTCATTCGTAATACTGCGACCAGGCTGGAGCACCACCTTGATGGGACAACTCGAGCTCAGTACTTAGAGTTTTAAGTCTGGTGTTTGTTCTATCAGTGTCTTTGCCAGGCCGCAAAGTTACTGGAACGTAAACAAACCAACGCCGGTTGTCAAGCGGTGGCGGATGACAAACACATACGCAAAGACACTCAAACACATACACACACAACCACACGCGCACTCACACACACATGTAATATATATCTATATATATATATATATATATATATATGTATGTGTGTGTGTGTGTATAGTTGTGTGTGTGTGTATAATTGTGTGTGTGTGTGCGTGTGTGTGTGTGTGTCCACCACCACCACCACCACTATCGTTTGACAATCGACGCTAGTGTTTTTACGTCCCCGTAGCTTAGCGGTTCCGCAAAAGAGACCGATGGAATAAGCACTAGGCTTACAGAGAATATTCCTGGGGTCAATTTGCTCGACTAAAAGCGGTGCTCCAGCATGGCCGCAGTCAAATTACTGAAACAAGTAAAAGAATATATATAAATATATATACGACGGGCTTCTTTCAGTTTCCGCCTACCAAATCCACTCACAAGGCCTTGGTCGGCGCGAGGCTATAGTAGAAGACACTTGCCCAAGGCGCCACGTAGTGAGACTGAACCCGAAACCATGTGGTTGGTAAGCAAGCTACTTACCATTGCATTTTCAGAGGTGTGTTTAACAATATTTAGTAGTTAATATTATGGTGGTGGTGGTGGTGGGATGTTGATGGTGGCGTTGATAATTCTATTGGTAGCGGTGGTGTTGCTGATAATGGTGAAGTTGATTATGATGTGGTTCCTGTTTCTTGGAACGGTGATGCTTATCGCTTAACAGCAACAACAGCGGTTAATTCTGGAGGACATTTTATGTCATAAATCGCAATTTTTGAACTACAAAAATATTGATTGTTTTGAAAACGTTTCTCTTTTCCCCTCCATTTATATCATTTATTGATATTTCATACAAATTCGCTTTTGATACAATAGTTTCAAAACAACTTAAATGTTTATTGTTGCAATTGAATAGAAAAGGAGAAATACGCTTTTTTTCAGCAATCCAAAATAATTCACATATGCAGAAAATTTAAATACTATATATTAGTTTAACTCCTAAGACACCTGTCAAAGCCAAATAATATATGAATTTAAAAAATTGGCCGTTAATGGGTTAAAGAAGGACGAAGTATACAAGACGTTTTGTTTCACAATCTGACCATCGAATCTGTGACTTGTCTCAATATTCTCTGAATTTCTAATCTCTAAGAGATAAACATATATATGTAAATGCATATATACATTCAAATATACATAAATGCATACATATATACCTATACATACACAGGCATTCATTCATAATTGCATACACATATGCGTTCAAACGTACATACATACATACATACATACATACATATGCATACATATAAATACAAGCATGCATGCAATTGTACTTTCATACACGCTTAGATACACGCATGTATGTATGTATGCATGCATACATACATGTAGACTTACATGAATACATACACACATATCTACGTATATACATGCATACATACATACATGCATGCATACATATATATATACATGCCTACGTATATAAATACATACATGCATGCATACATACAATCATACATACATACATACATACATGAATGCATACATACATACATACATGCATGCATACATATATACATGCATACATATATACATACATGAATACATACATACATACATACATACATACATACATACATACATGCATGCATACGATATCGAAAAGACCGTTTCCGTTTCCGTTTCCAGTGTATCGTTATTTAAGCACTTACCGACCCGAAACGCGCAAAGACCGTTAACTTAATTTAAACATCAAAACATTAATTTCGGATCAAAACACTTATCATGCAATACATTTTCTTAACTCATCAACTCGCTGGGAGAAAAGAATCGCTGACATTGTGTTTTACTGAAGACAATGCAATTCCTTTATTCAGACGCTACAAATGAACACGATATCTGGAACAATAAAGTTCTGCAAGATGTTCTGAAGATTCAAAGCATGATGACCAAAAGAAGATGTTTTCTTTCTCAACCTCGTTACCAAGCAGGGGCCCGGTCAAAATTAACTCTGAATTAACATGAGCAAAAAAAAAACATGCACAAACGTACATACATGCATACATGCACATATCTATACATACATGCCTATATACATATATACTTACATACATACACACATACATACGTACAGACGTACGTAGATATCTACATATAAACATACACACGGATGTACAAGCCTACATTCATACGTACATGCTTACATACATCCACAGATATATATATACATAAAACCCAGACATACTCATACATACATACATATATACATACATATTCTATACACGCATACGCTTATATGAAGCGCAAACGTACATATATGCATTCATGCGTATATATACATAAATATATATACATAACCTCACGTACATCCATGCATACAATAAAGTTATGCACACATATACACAACATATACACCATACATTCTTTTATAAAAATAACACACACAAATACAGACAGACACACGCACATACACAAACACACATACGCACACACACACACGTGTGTATACAGACTCACACACACATACACGCACAGATGTATACACATTTAATTTAATTCTCAAAAATATTTGCTATTTTCTTGAACCGTTCTCTATTCTCATAATTCATCTTGTTTACATAAGGTGCTTGTTATACTTGTTAGATTTATTAATATTGACGCTGTTGTTGTTGATATTGTCGTTGCTGATGTTCGTTTTGTTGTTGCTGTTGTTAGTATTTTGTTGTTGACGTTGTATTCTTTGTCGTTTTATTGTTTGATTCGATGGCAGGGAGGAGGAGGAGGAGGAGAGTCTGTACTTTGGTTGTTGCGTTTTTCCTTTTTATTTTTACTTCTCTTCTAGATCTTCCTTTTACCATTCTCCCGTCTCCATCACTCCTTTCGTCATTCTCAACTTGCATCCAAACCATTCCACGCCTCTCTCTCTCTTTCTATCTCTCCCTCTCTTTCCCCCTCTCTCTCTCTCGTTCACGTTATCTGACTTACCATCTCTGGAATTCAGAAATGACAAAAGAAAAACTACGCCAAAAAAAAACATGCAAAAATATCACTAAAATTCATAATACTATTTTCCGAGAACCTTCCACGTTTTTTACCAATTCTTTGTATAATGTCTGGTGCCTTCCTTCTAGCTGAGAAATTACTCATTCACATTATATATATATATATATATATATATATATATATATATATATATATATATATATATATATATATATATATATATATATACATACATATATACGTCTGTAATACATGAATACATACATATAAATGCGCATCTATGTATGTGTATGTATACATAAATATGTATATATATATATAAACACATACATGTATATATATATATATATATATATATATATATATAGATATATATATATATATATATATATATATATCAAAAGGATGTGTTATAATACTATTCGACATATATATTGATACACACATACACGCATATACACATATAGGGAGACAGCTAGATACCTAACTATATAGGCAACTGGGACGACCCCCAACACTATCGAGCAACAGTATGAGCATACACACAAGTGTGTGTGTGTAAACTTACTTGTTAGAGCCGACCACGTTCGCCAGACCTTCCTTAATTACATTCAGCCATCTGGGGTGGGGCCTGCCACGGGGCCTCTCCCAGCCCTGCTGCGTCGAGATGCAGGACATTCTCTACTATCGTATTGGTGGATAAACAGTATTTGTGGATTATGTACTTTATTTACGGATATTTGTCCTCATCATCTTTCGGCTGATATACCCTCCAGCCTTCATCTTGGGGCAATTTCGAACCTGAGTTCTAATTCCTAAGGTATTTTTCTATGTCACTTCCTGGAATCAAACTCGGAATCTTGGGGTTAGTAGCCCACGCTATTAACCACTACGCCATATGCCAGTGGGCAATTATGCAGTGAATTTTAGGGCTTGTTAATCTAACATTTTCCTGAATAATAATAATAATAATAAGAAGAAGAAGAAGAAGAAGAAGAAGAAGAAGAAGAATAAGAAGAAGAAGAAGAAGAAGAAGAAGAAGAAGAAGAAGAAGAAGAAGAAGAAGAAGAAGAAGAAGAAGAAGAAGAAGAAGAACAACAACAACAACAACAACAACAACAACAACAACAACAACAACAACAACATCGAAAAGTACCTTAGGAATGAGAACCCAGGTTCGAAATTTCCCCCAAGACACCTGATGAAGGCTGGAACGTTCTGTTAACAACAAACAAGATGAGGACAAATATCCGTCAAATGTAAATAATGTAAATAAGTGCACCAATAGTTTCATGTAGATAGAAACCTTTTCACAGTTATCCAGCCAACCACATATTGGTACTCGTCTCCATTTTGTGGCAGGCTTAATAATTGTTAAGAGATTCCTATTCACATGAAACCATTGGTAGACTTGTTAGCCCAGCCCGCAAATAAAGCATACACATATATATATATATATATATAATGTTTAATGTTGACAGCCGGAAGAAAAAGTGTTTGGTACGATAGAGTAGTGATAAATAATATTCTTATTTCTGCCGAATCGGTCTTTTTGATCCTCCTCTGAGACTTGTTCCATTATTCTTTCGCTGCTGTTATTTAGAGAAACCGATGTCGCTGAGGAACGACATTCGGATTAATTCATCTCAACCCCCTCATTTGCTTTCTTTCTACATTTTCACCACCCCACCCTTCTCACTGCTTTCACTTCTTTATCCTCTCCATTTCTCTCTCTCTCTCTCTCTCTCTCTCGCTATCTATCTATCTATCTATCTCACGCTCTCGCTCTCTCTCTCACACTCACTCTTTTCCTCTTTTCTTCCTTCCTATGTGTCTATCTTCCTATCTATCTATATCTGTCACTTTCTCTCTTTTTCTCCCTCCCTCTCTCTCTCTCTCTCTCTCTCTCTCTCTCTTTCCCGCCATCTCTCTCTCTTTCACTCTCGTTTCCTCCATCTCTCCCCCTCTCCTTCTCGTCTTCCCTCTCTTTCTCTCTCTCTCTCTCTCTCTCATTCTATCTACATCTCTATATGTCCTACATCCATCTTCATATCTATCTCTGTTTCTCCCGCTTTCCTTCCCCCCTCTCTCTCCCTCTCTTTCTCTCACCCCCTTTTTCTTCTTTCTCCCCCTCTCTTACTATCTCCCCTTTTCTTCCTCTCTCACACACACGTACACACACGCACACACAAACATACACACATGCGTGCACACATACACACACACATACACACACACAGTACACACACACATACACATAAAACAGTTCCGTCTGAAACGATATTACACACCTTCGACTTCATCACGATATAAAATCTAATTTACTGTTTTCCAAAATGATGCCAACTTTGAACATTTCACTACTAACCTGATTCTATTTTCCTACAAAACCAAATCTAAAACATAACACGATTTCTTTATAATATTCCATCACTGCCACAACAACTACGCTGAAGAGTTGCAATAACATCGAAACATATCCGGGATATTCTCTTGTATTTGCCTAAATTTTTTTTACTCTCCGCTGATGAAAGGACAATACGAGTTATTTCAAGACAACAAATACAAGAAGCTCGGGTTTGTGTCCGAAGGAAACCTGTTAGATATAGGAATGTATTTACTTTAACATATATATAATATGATTACATTCAGTTGCTTTCTTATGCTTTAGCAATTATTATATTTCACTGTCGTTGCTCCAGACGTGAACCTATTTCACCAAATCGAACTCTGATCACTATAACAATAAAAATAAGCGCGAGACAATTATTTCATCTATTATAAAGGATGGATGGATGGATACACACATACATACATACATACATACATACATACATACATACATACATACATACATACATATAAATTATATATTTAAAGCCGTTAAGAAGCAACTGTCTGCGCTAAGAATCGCCAAAAGTATTTTCCATCGATAATGGCAGATATTAATTCGTGTCAAGTAAATAGTTCCTGAAAAACAAATAGGAATCTCACAATTAAAAATACAATAAAGAATTATTTTCAATATTGTCCAGGAATTTCGGATAAAAGTTTCTAACAATAATATTTACTTTGGTTCGCAAAGTTGTGCGTTGTTCTAGTCGTGCAGAGACGAAAGTTTGGTGTTTCGAGTAAGAAAAATGTTTGCGTGGTAAGACTAAAAGAAGTGTATCGAAAATCTCTGCTGCTAATGGTATTATTCACCATTTAATCTTTGAGACTCAGCATTTATTTTTGGCTATGTTCACCTCCACCATCTTCTTTCTGGTGGTGGTTGTGGTGAGGTGGTGGTGGTGGTGGTGGGGTGGTGCAAGTGCATTTTTAAAGCTGAGAGGACTGGACCAACAGTCTGAATACAACACACTGAAACCAAAACCTGGCAATCGTGAGTGCAAGGCCACACGCCTTCACTTCAGTCAAAGACTAAAGAAAGTTTCCTGAAAACCTTGCACTGGCAGTGCTACCGAAACTCATTAAGAAATATGTACTGTCACCGGACGGAAGTGCTGCTGCTGCCATCTGGAATTGTCCGAATTAAGATCTAAAGCGGCAAAGTTGTTCTGTAGGCGCTCGTTCAATCCTGGAGTTCTGACGAACAGCTGTTGCCACGTTTCGAAAAAATCTGATAATGGTGAGATTATCACAAGATATAACCTGCCACCTACTTTAACCAATTTACTTGAATAAGAGTGAATGAACACGATTGAAAGGATTGACGACAACATTCCAGGAAGTTATTTGGAGATTCTAGTGAGAAATTTATTTTTAAATTAAAGAATCATTTACCGTTTTTTTTTTGGGGGGGGGGTTGTAATGTAAATTGGAAGAATCGTGAGAGCGTCGGGCAAAATCTTTGCACTATTTGTTCCGGCTCTCGGCTTGTTGGAAGGAGGAAATCCGGGTCAAACTATTAAAGTGTGAATTTGTATATATGTATGTATGCAATTGAGTGTGTGTGTGTGTGTGTGTGTGTGTGTGTGTGTTTATTGTTTTGGCATAGTTATATGCGATGTTTATATAACAGGAATCTATTTTAGAAATTTTTACGAACATTCCCCTTGAAGAACCTTTCCTTCGTTATTTATATGAAGAGGGCATGCAATTCGTGTATACATACATACATACATATATATGTGTGTGTATGTGTGTGTGTGTATGTATGTATATATATATATATAAATATATATATGTATATATATATATGTGTGTGTGTATGTATATACATATATATATATATACATGCACATATGCATATATATATACACACATAAATGCACATATGCATACATATAAATATATAAGTATATGTATGTATGAATGTATGTATATATGTCTGTATGAATGCATGAATATATGTATGTATGTATGTATGTATGTATGTATGTACGTACGTATACGGGAGGGTGTAGAAAGTGATGTCAGTGTGTTTCTGTGTAACAATGCCGAAGAGACCGACCCACTTAGTTCGTTCCTTTGCAAACAAAATATCCACACCATGAACAAACACTGACAACCCAACAAACGATATATGAGGCACATTAAAGGCTCACATAGATTCATAATTACTCGGCGCTTGCTGTGCGCAAACTAGGTGTATATATATATACATGTATACATATGCATGTGCTTGCGTGATTGTGCGTGTGTGTGTATATGTATATATATTATATGTAAATAATATACATATATAAATATTTATGTATGTATGTATATTCTTATGACGACAAAGTGTTCACGTCTTCGTTTTTCCTGTCGCTGCATGAATTTCGCCAACGCATGTTATTTCCGCTCCCGCTGCACAGCAAGCGTTGCGAAACACACACAATGTAACACTCGCCAAGTACACAGTGTTCCCCCCAGCCCAAACACTAAAAGAAAACAAATAAACAAACACACACACACACACACACACACACAAACATGGCTGCAAGAATTATTTTTGGAGATCCTGTAAAAAAATATTTTCCGTGACATTTGTTACTTATGTGTGTGTATGTGTGTATGTGTGCATTAGTATGTGTGTGTGTGTGTGTGAGAGAGAGAGAGAGAGAGGGGGAGAGAGGGAGAGAGAGAGAGAGGGAGAGAGGGAGAGAGAGAGAGAGCAAGTATGTGTATGTGTGGAGGTGGAACATGTGTTTATTGTGTGTGTAGTTGTGTGTGTATGTGAGTGTGTGTGATAGTGTGTGAATGCGTGGATGTCAATGTGTGTGTATATATGTGAGTGTGTGAATGAGTGAGTGTTCGTGCATGTGTGTGTGTGTGTATGAATGTGTTCTGATTTCAAATCCAGTAAGGGAATGTCTTTCTTCGTTCCTCTGGTCGTTCATAAATTAAGTACCAGTAATACAATAGGGGCCAATTGATCCATCATCTCAATTCCACCTGTTATTAATTCGGGAGTCTTGAAATCTAAAATGAATTCCGGATTTTTGTTTTTTAATTCAGTAAATAAGAAAAAAAAAACCTTCAAATCAAGAAAAACGTCAAAACAACAAAATACATGTTGGATGGTCAAAGTCGGACCTTCCTAATTTCCATACGAACCATTTACCTCGTGGGTCCCCAATACTGATCGGAAATAGAGAACAATTGATCACCATTATTGATACTTAAGGTAGTGGATTGGCAGAATCGTTAGCGCGTCGGACAAATTACTTTGCAGTATAAGTTCCAACTCTACGTACCGAGTTCAAATCCTGCCTAGGTCGAATTCACCTTCGATCCTTCAAAACTCAATACAATTAAGGACCAGTCAAGTACTAGGAATTATTGATATTATTTGATCGATTTTTACAACGTGATGTCGGATGGAGATGGGTTTCGTTTCCTTCAAAAACACACATACACACAACAAACATACACACACACACCACCACTACCACCCCCATCGCCATCGCCACCGCCGCCACCTTTAAATAATACCTTTCTTTCCACCACCAGATTTGCAGACAATACTTCCATCACCCGATAAACAGCTGGTCAGCACAACTTTATTTTTATAGTATTTCTATATAGATATTTATTTTAGGATTTTTCCATCAAGTGTTTCCAGCTGGTTACATGATAGAGGACATGCCCTGTCCCAGGAGTAAGTTTAGGAACGGTAAATTTCGAAATTATGAACATTGCAGAAAGCCTGACACAATATCAGTCTATTAACGAATTCCCCTAACCCTGTACCGTTCGTCGGTTGATACAGCCGCCAATCTAAACAAACCCGTGCTAAATTTGGACCAGTTTTGTATCAGCCCTGTCTTACGTGTAAATTATGAAATGGGGGTAAATTTACGAACGATGAATATAGATCCTAAGCCATACCGTTGCGGTAAGCAACATGGAAATGCAACCAGAGATCCCACATTCGCACCCGAAAAAACACAGAGGGGTTTTGTATGTGATTGGTTTCACGATGATGTAAGAAAAGGGAAAAGTCGTCACACATCGTCGACTTGATTGCAGACACTGGCCGGGAATGTATCCAGGACCTCGAGGCAGTAATGATGAACCGAGAAGTGTGACATAAACTTTCTTGCTGCGGCCCGGGTTGGAACCCGGTCATAATAATAAGCATGTCTACATGAAGAACTATCAAACAAGGCGAATAAGTTCCAGAGAAAGTAGAAAAGTAAATATGGTAATGCCTGGATATGAATCTATTCCCTCCCCAGATTAACAGTTCCCTCTATTGGCTCAACAGTTAGTCTGGATAATCCTGAGTTAATTCTATTTTTAATTTTTGTAACTCTGTTCTTGTAATTTTCAATTCGAATACGTGGTCTTTTAAATGATTTCCTCCCCAAATCAAAAAGGGACCTCTTCTAACAACTAAGAATTACTTTCCGTACTCTATCCTCGATGCAGAACTTGGCAGAGATAAGGGAGGGATCGATATATCAGTGTGCAACTGGTACTTACTTTAATCGACCCCAAAAGGATGAACGGCAAAGTCGATCTCGGCGGAATTTGAACTGAGAACGTAAAGATGGACAAAATGCATGTAACTGCCCAACGCGGTAACGATTCTACCATCTCACCGCTATATTCACTGGTGATAATGAAAGATTCAAACGTGACTTGCGCTAACTAATGAGAAGAGAGCTCTCATCCGTTCGTTATTTGCGACAGCAAATAAGAGGAGGGCTTTTATCAGTAACTTTGTAATATCTCTTGTTTTTGGCATGTGTTTTGTTCCAAGAAGATGGGTTGAAGAATCGTATAATTCTTCTGCAACAAATTTGTCAATGTCCGCCAGCGTTGGTTATAGCCAACTAACTATAATTCTATTCGTTTGAGTGTTTGTGCATGTGTGTGTGTGAGTGGTGGAGAGCCTCTGTGTGTGTGTGTGTGTGTGTTTTCTTGCTAATCTAATTGGATTAGCATTGTTTGATCTGCTCGGCTTCATGCTTCAAGGCAATGTCACAAAACAAACAAACAGTAAAGTGTAAATCATTGACAAAATAAATCTTGAATACTCTTCAATCTAAGTCCTACCAACACACACACACACACACACACACACACACACACACACACACACACATATATATATATATATATATATATATATATATATATACACATACATTCATATACATACAAACATACATACATTCATATACATTCATATATATATATATATATATATATATATATATATATATATATATATATATGATGGAATAGTTACTATGAATCATTATGTAGAATACATTGTATTTGAGAACCCAGTTTCCACAAAATCTGTTCATCGGGAGCTGCATAAAGCCGGATTTCACGAGAGGGCTGCAATCAGAAAACCACTACTTTCAAAAACACACGTTGCAAAGCGTTTAGAGTGGAGTAAAAACCTCCAGAATTAATCCCTAGAGTAGTGGAAGAGCGTTATGTTCCCGGACGAGTCATCCTTATTTCCGACCACCGGCCGAGTATACGTGTGGAGACAGCCAAAAGAAGCATTTGACCCAGACTGCCTTCTTCCAACTGTTAAACATGGAGGAGGATCTGTGATGATCTGGGGAGGGGCTATATCTTGGAAATATGCGGGCCGAAAGGTTTCCCTTCATGGCAGAATTCATAGTCAAGACTATTTAAGTATTTTATCTGATCAAATTGTTTGAAATCTTAAGGTGTTTCCATCATTTTGTCGAACCCCTGTGTATATATATAATTCATAAAAGAATATAAGTACAAAAATCACGTTAATGATTTTTATCACATAGTCCGGTTCTCATTCTTTGGGTATTTTTTTAATGTTATTATTATTATTATTAATATTATTCAGGTCACTGCCTGGAATCGAACTCGGAATCTTGGAGTTAGTAGCCCGCACTCATAGAATAAGTACCAGACTTCAAAAACATAATACGGAGTGTGGTCGATACATTTTCGACTAAACCCTTCAAGGCAGTGTTCCAGCCTGGCCGTAGTCTAATGGCTGAAACGTGTAACAGACACATGACATGCATTCGCAAAACAAAAATTCTCGAATGTGTGTCTCGCCAATCGTTCAACAAACCTTACTTTTACGTGATTACATCCAAACTTAGTTCTTTCATTACGCTTTGATTTTGCTTTTTTGCTTACTTTTTTTTTTATATTTTTCAGTTTCTCCTCCTGACTTACACTCCATTTTCTACACTCTCCCTCCCTTTTCTCTCTCTCTCTCTCTCTTTCATCTGTCCTATTCCTCTATCTTTCCTATGTTATACAATACACTGATTTCATCAAAAATACACGTCTTATCTTCGTATTATTACATCGACCAAATGATATCACTGGATACCTGATAGCAACCAAAAATATCGATTCGTCCGCCCCTCCTCCTCCTCCTCCTCCCCCCCCCCCCGTGCATGGGGGAAAAAAGAAAAAGTAAACAAAGAAATTCGTCACCCGCCTATCGAACCCCTGTGACGTCACGACATTCGTTCAATGTTGATAAGAGATATCTGATCCAACATTACAGTTATCAATTTGTGTGATATGTGAGACTGCCGGCTCTTACTCACTGCTGCTGCTGCTACTACTACTACTACTACCACCACCACCATCATTAATACTATTACTACTACTACCATGACGACGACATCGACAACTGCTGCAACTACGACGATGATTACTACTACTACTACTGCTGCTGCTGCTGCTGCTGCTGTTATTATTACTTCGAGGGAGACTGGATGTGGCAGCTTGACCTTCAAGAAATAGATGCCAAATACTCCTTAAATTACACTCTCGAGTCGTTTTATTTCTTTTCTTTTTCTTTTTAATATGGATGCTTTTGGATAACGCAGTACCGAGTTCTTAGCACGTAGGAAGGAGATGGAGGGGTGGTCACTGCGGGGTTGTCTTTGATTATGTGTGTTTGGTAAGGACTGACCAGGTTTCAAGACAACGACAGCAACAACAACAAGTACTACTACTACTACTACTACTACTGCGAGCGAAGGTGGATGCTTCTACGTGATCGCTTTGACCTGCTAGAAATAGAAGCTAAATCCCTTCCATATCACACAACCCTTGCATCTTTAAAAAGAACCCTTTCGGAGAATGCATTCTAGGTTCTCTGTATTTACTACAAAAGACAGAATTGTCACGACTGGAAGGTCTTTCACCATTATAGATTTGCTCGGTCACAGAGTTACCACTCGGGTGAAACAGCAACAACAACAACGGGAACGATACAATGCCAGATTTAAATGGGCCCTTGTGTTGGTGATGAATGTCCCCTGGGGTCCCTTCTCTTCCCTCACGCACCCACTTCTTGTAATCTGCTCATCAACAACGTCGTTATTACAGACATCTGTTGCCTTTCTTTCTCTTTCTTATCTGGACGCCATTTTAGTTTGACAAAAACATTATTTACATAAATCAACAGGACAACAACAACAAAAATAACAACAACAATGACCCAAATACGCAACACCTGTTACTGCTGTTGGCGCAGTTGATGTCGTCATTGTTGTTGTTGTTGTTGAAGATGATGATGATGATGATACTGTTATTGTTGTTGCGGTGATGGTGGTGGTGGTGTCGTTTTTCTTGTCATTCTTCTTGTTGATATTGCTATTGTTGTTTTGTTGTCGTTGTTCTTGTTATTGCTGTTGTATTTGTCGTCGTCGTCGTCGTCGTCGTCATCGTTGTTTTCGTTTCGAATCTTATCTTAGGTTTGGGACAAAAATTATCACCGAAGCATATAAACACAAGGGAAAAGAGACAAACCTTTATGATCAACATCTGTAAAACTTCATACTCACCAGCATCAAAAGGCCCAGGAATTGTCAGTGTGACTTCGCCAATTCTCTATCTTTAGCTCTTTGCTTACAAATAAATAATTTCAACTTTTAAAAAATAAATATTTTCTTTTTCGCTTTTTTTTCTGTAAAAAAATCTTTTCTTTTGCGTTTTATCTCTAAAAGAAACTACAATATGACAGAATGAATCTACCCCCAGGGTCCTTTCTCCATACTAAATACAAATAACATAAGATCTAATATATGTAATATAGTAACTCGAGGAAAACGTTGATCAGTTGAGATTATCCAAGCTATTAATTAAGAGAAACTCCCTCTAGGGAATATTTATAAGTCTTTGAATAATATGAGTTAACTCCAACAAGATCAGTTGGTTAAACTGTTGAATAAATTGGATCTGATTCTTTAAAAGTGTCTTGAAATTCCAGATGGAACTTCAGAACGAATGTTAACGTTGGCACAATATATCTCCGCCATTTGTAGCAGACCTAAGCTGGCTTTACAACCACGATGTTATAGGTTCAGTCCCACTACGTCTTCTACTATAACCCACGGGCGAGCGATCCCTTGTGAGCGAATCTAGTGGACGGAAACTGTATGGAATCCCATCATATATGTGTGCGTTTTAGTGTCTTTATGTGTGCGTCTGTCCACCTACGCCACTTGATGCCAGTGCTAGTTTGTCTACGTCTCCTTAACTTAGCGGTCCAGCAAAAATGGGATCGATAAACTAAGAACCACGTTTAAAAAAATAAGTACTGGGGTCGAGTTATTCGACCAAATCCTTGAAGGTGATGCCCCAGAATGGCCGTATGCCAATGGCTGAAGCAAATGGAAGACAAAAGAGGTTTGGAGCGCTACACAAAATGGTGGACAGTCTGGAGAGAGGAACCAAGAAATGCGCTCAGCGTCTAAAAACAGCAAGAATGAAACAATAGCAAACACTATTCATATTATATGTATATATAAATACAGAAAAGCAAAAGACGAAGACAGGTGAATAAACAACAAGCAGGTGTATTATTTTTGACGCTCGGGAAGGTGAGAAAGTCTTTTACATTTCGAGCCTACGCTCTTCAACAGAAAAGAACACGAGGAAATAAACAGAGAGAGAATATATGGATGTATGTATGTATGGATGGATGGATGGATGGATGTATGGATGGATGGATGGATGGATCCCAAAGGTGTGCTGAAAAGTTCCTGCCTTTGGGTAAAAGAAAATACAAGACAATCAGTTAATTATAATTTTATTCAACATATTCCCTTCTCAGCTTCGCACATTCATTACAGCAATTCTTCAGTTTTTCTAAGCCCTGTAAAAGAACTCAGAAGGTTAGGCCCCCGACCAGGCCTTTCGCGACGCCCTTAAAGCCAGAAACTTTTCAGCATCCCTTTGTGTGTGCCTGTACGTATATATATATATATATATATATATATATATATATATATATATACACACACACACACACATAAATACAATGTGTATGTGAATTATATGTGTACATATATGTGTGTGTATATATATATATATATATATATATATATATATATATATATATATATATATATATAATGATACTAAGTTTGGTAATATTTCTTCAATTCTTCTTGTACTTGTTATGGCGAACTTCTTTGATAAGAAAAATAATGATGTGTTTCTTGTCATCGAAAGTTAGTTATGTTCTTATCTCTGCAACCCAGAGACTCTTTCTGCTACCAGACTCTCCGCTTCAGCAGAAGTTTGTTTTTTATTCCCTTCTTTATAGGTACTGACCAATTCTTCATCGAGATGAATGAAGCTCAGATATATTTGAATATATATATATATATATGTGTATATATACGTATGTGTGTATATAAATATATATATATATACATATATGGTGGTGTATGTATAAGTGTAAATGTAGATATGTAGATAGGTAGGTAGGTAGGTAGGTAGGTAGGTAGGTAGGTAGGTATGAATAAAGGGTTGGTTAATGATTAATGGTTAATGGAAAATTTAATCTTCTTTTCGAATTCTTTTTTAAAATAAGGAGGATGAAGATGTGATATGTTTCTTACTCTTTTCTATGTTTTTTTTTTCAGCAATTTTTTTCCTGCTTTTTTTCCGTTTCCTATCATGAAGTGACAGGAATTCTTCCCTTTCTTGGAAGGTGACAAATGTTTAATTCTTTTAGTGGTTGGGAGCAATCAAGCTTGAAATAAGGGCCTTTCTTCCTTCTAATTACAGAAAAAAAAATATCCGAAATGAAGGCACATTATAATAAAACTAAAATTTGCTCACAAATCTTCACTGAATGTTGAAGGGAAACGAAAGAAGCTGACAAAAACAAAATGCACAGGAGGGAAAAGGGAAAAGAAAAAGAAAAAGGGTTAAAAAAACGAAAACCTAGGAAGAACATTCTCGTCAAATTGCCACACCCTCTAAATGAGATCACGTGACCTGTTAATTACATAAGAACAAGAATCCTTAATTACAAAATAGCGATGAATTTTGTGGTTCATTTTTTTCCCCTTTTCTTGGGTTTTATTTTGCTTTGAGGGATTTCAAGAATTCAGCAGGTGTTTTTCCTGTGGTATATATCGTTGTGGAAGGCATATACGGGTGAAAGTGCGTATGCGTGTATCTGGGTGTATGTATGCACCTTTGTGTGTGTATGTGTATGCGTATATTGTGTATGTCTATGTACACATAGAGTATGAACATACAATGTCGACGTGTCTGCGATTGCGTGTATCAAAATACATAACAGAAGAGCATACACACGCATATACACACACACACACATATGTATGGTGGTGGTGGTGTTATATGAGAGTACTTGACATATACAATTTGCCAACGTCTAATATATGTATCTGAATGTATGTGACTGTGTGTCCCTGCACGTGCGTATGTATGCGAGTGTGTTTATATATGTGTGTATTCACACAACACATACACACACACACATACATATATATATATATATATATATATATATATATATATATATATATATATATATATATATATATATATATAAACCCAGTGAAACAATGTTTAAAGACTTAATGGCTTCAAATTTAAGGTAATGGATTACTAACCACAAGATAATGAGTTCAAAACTTCGTATTGAACTTCCACTCTATACGATAACACTATGTGTACACATCAGTCTACTTGACTTCCAACAATAAAAAAAAAAACTGTAATTTGAAGTTGAATGGTTAGCAGTAAGAAAGATGTCCAGATTTCTTTAAAAATGATTGTACAAAATATTCTGAGAAAAAGTATTTTTGACCAAAGCAACGCACACACACACACACACACACACACACACACACACACACACACACACTGGTGTGTCTGTGGTAACTTGAGCTACTACAAATAGCAGCCAAATCTCTCGGCTACATCAGAGGCAACTCTGGGGAAAACAAAACAGACAAACATACTTCACATTAAAACGTTATCTACTAAATAATAATACTAATAAAGTTGACGGTAAATCTTCGAAGTTTCATACCTTGGTAAATATGTACTTTAAACATTTTTTCATTATGCTCAAAGACATAGATGTTCAAGCAGAGTTGACTCCCTTAGCTAAAGACTTCAAAATTGTGCGACCTGACCTCGTTTTCGAGTGTTGCTGTGCAAAAGACATACTTCATTTAGTAGCCGAAAGATTACTGAATCTTTCGATATCTCTTACGTCAAGATCGGAAACTCAGTTTTCCTATCCATAAGGAACATACGCACACACATACACACACACACAAACTCTGTTATATATATATATATATATATATATATATATATATATATATATATATAGGCATACACACACATATATAATCATACATAAACATATACATATTTATACATATATACGTGTATCTATGGATATATACATATGCTTACGTATGTGTGTATGTATGTATGTATGTATGTATGTATGTATGTATGTATGTATTAAATAAAGCATTATCAGATTGTGTCAAATTTGTTAAAACTGTTTCAAAAAGCCAGTGCAATGTAAGAAATTGAAACAAAAGGAGAAAACAACACACAGAAAACACAAAAGAAAACCAAGAGTTTCACTTTTACATTTCAATATTTCGAAGTGAAAATGCGTTTATCAAAAGAAAAGAAGATAAAAGAAGAAAGGGTGATGGTGAAGAACTGCAACATTTCGCCCTGGTTTATCAGCTCTTCATCGACAACAACAACAACAACAACAATAACGTGATTCTATTTTTTCTTGACAAAAGTGTTATAAATCTTTGTCTAACGTCGTTTCAGTTTTTACTCTTTTACTTCCGATTGTATATTTTGATGCGTTCCCGACGCTATCTTAACAGTTCTAAATCATATATATGGCACAAGGCCAGCAATTTCGGAAGGAGGCAGGTAAGTCGGTTACATCAATCACAATTCTCAGCTGGAAACTTATTTTATCGACCCCGAAAAGATAAAAGGCAAAGTCGATCTCGACGGGATTTGAACTCAAAAGAAGTTATATATAATCTTATAAATTATATTGATTATATATTATATATAATCTTATAAACTGAATTCTAGACATGAAATAAGTTTTAAATGCTTACACGAACAACGTTCTCTTTTTAAAAAAATTAAATGATAGAATGATTTAATTTGTATAATTTAAATAAGCTTTTTCTCTAAACATTACTATAATTACTATAATAACAGACGCCTGTAAAGAATATAAGAATAAAATTCAGTTTATAAGATTACAGATGATATAACCTAAAAACACTTTAAAACAATAATAATATGTTAGAATACAACTGACTACTTCTTTTAATAACCACGTGCTTCTTACTGCCTAGTAATTATCTACGTGGCTATGAAGTATGTAGAATCAATCAAAAATAAGTATTCAATAAATAACCATTCCCCACCAAGTCAAAAACATTTGCCAACTTCAACAAATACTGCTGCTGCTTCTGCTAAATTTTACCCATAAAATCAGTTGAGAAAAACATCTCATGAAAGAATGTTATGGATTACTACTAATACCAAGCCTAATTCAAGCTAAAAGCGGCGGAAAATTCCTCTTCGAACAATGCCATACTTATATCGTTGATTTGATTGGATTTGATATGCCCTGAAGAGATCGTACAAATAATGCATAAATCGCTGTAATATAGTTAGTGCGCTCGAAACAGGTGTCGGAAAATTATTGTGAATAAACGAACTGGAAATAAACATAAAGTTTGAATGTTCAAATTCTTCATTCTTCTTATTGTCCATACTATACTTTACAGTCTAAGTAGTAAAGAAATAGACTGTAAATTCTTCAAGGCTGGTGCCCCAGCAAGGCCGCAGTCTGATAACCGACACAAGTAAAAGATGTGTATATATATACATATATATATGGATACGGACATACACACACACAAACGTGTATGTATATAAAGATATATATAAATATATACATATACTTTATACTTATCTGTGTGTTGGTATGTGTCTGCGTGTCATTCCACCAATTTCTGATACAATTCTCCATTCCTAATACTTTTGTGTGTCTTTCAAATTTTTCCACATTGTTTCGTGGTTTCACCATTCCAAGATGGCAGTCATATCTGATTTGTATGTTCTTTGTCTTTCTTCGTTTTTCCGGGTTTTTTTTTTTTTTTGTTCTACTACCAGTTTTGGTTCCCGTTTTCTCCTCCCAACCCAATAATTATCCTCGACGGACCTGCAACAGCAGATGTTTCCCATCACTTGGAAAGAATTAAAACCACTTCAATGATATACATTCGTAAGTATGTACTTATGGACGTACACATACACTCGTACATATGTGTGCATGCGCGCGCGCGTTTGTATGTACACACAGACACACATACATTATATATATATATATATATATATATATATATATATATATATATACATACATATATATATATGCACGTACGTATGCATCTATACATTTATATGTAAGTATATGTATGTACGTTCTGCTGCCTGTGCATATGAACGTATGCATGAGTGTATTTATATATGTAGGTATATGTATGTGTGTATGTGTGTGTGTGTGTTTATTTTAAGCGTGTTTTTTTTCTGTATGTTGTTGTATGTCTGTGTACGCGTATGTATAACGTGTTTATGTATCTGTGTTTGCTTGCTTATGTGTAACATTTCATGTGTATATATTGTTAATACATGTATATATATTTCCTCATATAACTTGTGTGTGTACATACATATATATATATATATATATATATATATATATATATATATATATATATATATATATATATATATATACATATATATGTATACATATATATGTGTATATGTGTGTATACAAGGTTGCGGGTTCATTTCCACTGTGTGGCACCTTGGGCAAGTGTCTTTTACTATAGGTTTAAGCCGATCAAAGCCTTGTTAGTGGATTTGGTGGACGGAAACTGAAAAAGCCCGTCGTATATATGTATATATATGTATGTCAGTGTATATGTTTGTGTGTCTGTGTTTGTCCCCCCAACATCGCTTGACAACCGATGGTAATGTGTTTACGTCCCCGTAACTTAGCGGTTCGGCAAAAGAGACCGATAGAATAAGTACTCAGCTTACAAAGAATAAGTCCTGGGGTCGATTTGCTCAACTAAAAAGCGGTGCTCCAGCATGGCCGCAGTCAAATGACTGAAACAAGTAAAAGAGTAAAAGAGTAAAAGAATATATATATATTTGTTTTGCAAGATTTTTTATGTGAAATCGTGTGTTGAAACAGATGTTGTTGTACTTAGGGATGGTCATATTGCCAGTTTAGCCAATAAAAACACACGCACTGTATATTTGGTGTTAATTTTTTTTTTTCAGCTTTATATTACATTAATCTTAATCTTAATCTTATTTCGGCCAGAGTTCTTTCGTCACACTTCTGTGACCTCATCAGTGGTCCTTTGTTTCCTTCTTTCTTATGTGTGTCTCACCTTGCTAACTATCAGCCATTTTGTATTTTGTATTCCTATTGTATGTGTCTACGCATGCGTGTCCTTCAATGTGTCTGTGTCTTTTGTAAGTGCATGTGTGTATGGGGAGTGTCTGTATCACCTATATTCTCTGTTAATACGTGTTCATTTGTATTAGTTTTTATTTATTTATATGTTCATGTGTGTGTGTGTGTGTGTGTGTGTGTTTTTTTTTTTTTTTTTTTTTTTTAATGTGTTTAATTAAATTTTGTTAACGTATGTAGTATTTAATTCCATTTGTTTATCTATGTATTGTATTATACTTTGTTCCTATTATTGGTTTATGGGTAACATGTTGTCACACGCTGTGGTTTGTTAGTGGCGTATGTTAGTGTTCCATTCTAGTTTCCTATTCAGGCTAGGTTTCCCTTCTATTATGTGTGTAGCTTCAGTAATTTGTCTAAGTGCTGCATCACTGCTATGTGTAGATAAGATTTTAATTTCTATGTTGTTGATTGAGCCTCTATGTTCTTGCTCAGCGTGCTGGTACAGAACTGATGAGTTCTTCCCTTCCTTAAGTTCCCTCCAATGTTCGTTTGCCCGCTCCCCTATACTCCTTGCTGTTTCGCCTACATATGTCGTTGTCTTATTTCTGCATCGTCCCTCTGTACATCTTATACTATAGACCACATTTCTGGTTTTGCAGTTCGTTTGTGGGCTAAATCTACATACGATACAGTTCCTATCAGTGCAGGGGGTTCTACTGAAAGGGTATGTTCTACTGATAAGGGATTTGATAGGGTTGCCTGGCCTTTCAACAACCTTAATTCTTAGCTTAAGTTTGTCTAGGGCCCTTCTAAAGCGGTACGCCAGTTCGCCTCTAGGGGTGGTGTCGACGAACATGACGCTTTGGTACTTGTGGCTATTGTACCATGAGCTTGCCTTCCCTATTTTCTTCTTAGTTCTTTCTATGGTGTTCCATGATTTGCTCCTAACGATAGGAATGGGATTTGCCCACTCTATAGGAGCAAATCATGGAACACCATAGAAAGAACTAAGAAGAAAATAGGGAAGGCAAGCTCATGGTACAATAGCCACAAGTACCAAAGCGTCATGTTCGTCGACACCACCCCTAGAGGCGAACTGGCGTACCGCTTTAGAAGGGCCCTAGACAAACTTAAGCTAAGAATTAAGGTTGTTGAAAGGCCAGGCAACCCTATCAAATCCCTTATCAGTAGAACATACCCTTTCAGTAGAACCCCCTGCACTGATAGGAACTGTATCGTATGTAGATTTAGCCCACAAACGAACTGCAAAACCAGAAATGTGGTCTATAGTATAAGATGTACAGAGGGACGATGCAGAAATAAGACAACGACATATGTAGGCGAAACAGCAAGGAGTATAGGGGAGCGGGCAAACGAACATTGGAGGGAACTTAAGGAAGGGAAGAACTCATCAGTTCTGTACCAGCACGCTGAGCAAGAACATTGAGGCTCAATCAACAACATAGAAATTAAAATCTTATCTACACATAGCAGTGATGCAGCACTTAGACAAATTACTGAAGCTACACACATAATAGAAGGGAAACCTAGCCTGAATAGGAAACTAGAATGGAACACTAACATACGCCACTAACAAACCACAGCGTGTGACAACATGTTACCCATAAACCAATAATAGGAACAAAGTATAATACAATACATAGATAAACAAATGGAATTAAATACTACATACGTTAACAAAATTTAATTAAACACATTAAAAAAAAAAAAAAAAAAAAAAAAAACACACACACACACACACACACACATGAACATATAAATAAATAAAAACTAATACAAATGAACACGTATTAACAGAGAATATAGGTGATACAGACACTCCCCATACACACATGCACTTACAAAAGACACAGACACATTGAAGGACACGCATGCGTAGACACATACAATAGGAATACAAAATACAAAATGGCTGATAGTTAGCAAGGTGAGACACACATAAGAAAGAAGGAAACAAAGGACCACTGATGAGGTCACAGAAGTGTGACGAAAGAACTCTGGCCGAAATAAGATTAAGATTAAGATTAATGTAATATAAAGCTGAAAAAAAAAAATTAACACCAAATATACAGTGCGTGTGTTTTTATTGGCTAAACTGGCAATATGACCATCCCCAAGTACAACAAAATATATATATATATATATATATATATATATATATATATATATATATATATATCAAAAGCCAAGTTTACGCGTTCCTTTTTGCGATAACAACTTCTGCTACGTAAGTCATTCGAGAGACAAGTTGTGATAGTCACAAGTGGGGTGGGGGATGAGCAATTATAAAACCTGATTTGGCGCCCCCGAGTTACAGAAACGAATAAATCAATGCTCCGGTATAGATAAATCAAACCGTTTCCACTTTTCATCTGTTCAAAACGATCTTTGGATTTCCGTAGGTTGAACATCGGAGATTCCTATCACTCAAAAACAAAAATACATTCAAATCTTTTTCTCCCTTCTCCTGACATTTTATAAAAGACATCATCTTAAGAAAATATAATTTCTTGCAATTTACGGAACTGTCATCTATAAGAGAGAGACTAAAAGATTATATATATATATATATATATATATATATATATATATATATATATATATATATATATGTACTATGGGCTTCAGTAGAGTTTCCGCTAACAATATTACATTCATGAGGATTTTGCCAACTCAAAGATAGAAGAAGACGTAATCGGCACTTGTTCAAGGAGCCACTCGGTGAGGTATCGAGACCGAAGCCACGCGCTTGCGAAGTGGTTGCCTTAACCAAACAGCTATTCCTATGTGCATATACATGTGTGTGTGTGTGTGTGTGTGT
The DNA here is from genome assembly GCF_046866305.1 of Octopus bimaculoides. Classification (NCBI taxonomy): domain Eukaryota; kingdom Metazoa; phylum Mollusca; class Cephalopoda; order Octopoda; family Octopodidae; genus Octopus; species Octopus bimaculoides. The sequence continues at coordinate 1,948,985 of NC_142946.1, forward strand.
GTGTGTGTGTGCGTGTGTGTGTGTGTGTGTTGTGCATGCGTGTATATTTCTAGATGCGTATATACTCACATATATATATAGAATATTATATAGAGTGTTAGATATAGATATTAGTATAATGTACAAACACGTATATGTGTGTAATGTATGTATATACATATATATACATACACACATGTATATATACATATATATGTATATATATATGTGTGTGTATACACACACACACATACACGCACACACACGCACACTGATAGAATCCCGGCAGTCGGTAATATTTAAAATCAAACACCAACGTGGCTTGTTTGGTTTGTCTTTGAATGTCTGTTTCCGCTGGAACTTGACAAGAGTGCTTTTATCCTATTAGATATGCCAAAAAAATCGATGTTTTTCTGTACAGAATATATTTCATAGCAAAACGAACATCTTCGAAATACTTCTGAAAAAGAAACATCAAAATGCAAAGATTCTAATAAAGCGCTGTGGTTTTTCGCAAGAATTCTTGATAAATTCCATATGCAAGAGAATGAAATGGTAAATTTCTTGCAAACTCCTAAAAGCTATATGACACAGAAGCTTTTATTTAGATGAAGTCCGCCGCTTCCCATTGTTTTCTACGATAACATTTTTATATATCGTTCGTAAGAAAGCGTCCACCCGACAGACTGGTCAACCTGCCGGCGGACCAACACTCGTACGCACGCACACGGACACACATATACACGGCCAGGGACACAAGCACAAGGCCACGGACACAAGCACGCACACACACACTCACACGCACAAATATCTGGACGTGATTCATTCAACGATCACCGCCATATTGACAGAGCAATACACTTACATAGAGAAACACACACACACACACACACACGCGCGCACACACTCAGATACACATACATACATACATACATACATGCATACATACATACATGCATACATACATACATGCATGCATGTATATTACCATTATCATCATCATCATCATTGTCGTCGTCGTCATCGTCGTCGTCATCATTATCGCCATATATGGAGATAGATAGATAGATAGATAGATAGATAGATAGATAGATAGATAGATACATTGACGTTAAGAAGGCCAACCAGCCGCAGACATGATGCCAAATCAGACTGGAGCCTGGTGCAGCTCCCCAGCTTGCTAGCTCTGGTCAAACCGTCCAACCCAAGCCAGCATGGACAACGGACGTTAAAGGATGATGATGATGATGATGATGATATATCGAAGTGTACATACTGCATTACGACCGATTTTTACGGTTTCACACGAGGGTTCAACGGGATGTTGAACCAATTGATAAGATCGGCAGCAAGGCATATTATACTACACGCTTCGATTAATACACCCCTTCTATTGGCGGATATACGGGTACATATTTTTAGATAGATACACACACACACACACACACACACACACACACACATACATACATACATACATACATACATATGGATGTCTCCTTTCATTTGACTCAGTTGTCACCCCAATAAAATAAATGAAAATAGTTTTTCTAAGCTGCCAGTCAGCAGCTTAGAATGTGCTATATATATAAATGTGTGTGTGTGTGTGTGTGTGTGTGTGTGTGTGTGTGTGTGTGTGTGTGTGTGTGTGTGTGTGTGTGTGTAAGGGGTTGTGTAAAGGAAGGGGATCAGCTTGTAGGTGTGAGAGGACAAAATGCTGTGTATGAAGGGATAAAGGAATGACTGAGATAAACGTTGGTAAATAGTGGGGATTAACGGGACAGGGTCAGGTGAGGGCCAAAAGGAATGTCTACTCATTGTGTGTGTGAGTGAGCTTCTCACAAAAATGTGTGACTAATTAGGTCAAACATTCCACTTTTATTGCTTCCGTTACATTTTCTTTCTTTCATTCTTTCTACTTCGTCCAAAGGAGGACGTGAAGTGGACACTACTCAACATGATGTAGAACACTAAAATAATTTAATTAAAATACGGACGGTTCGATAAGCAGTGAGTGACGTGTGTGAATACAAACTTGCTACCAGATCGAATATGATTGAGGCGTATTTGAATCCGTATGAAAGTCATTCACTCTATTTTGTGATGGAGGAAATTTCTCACTGTCGCTAAATGGGTGTGAATAAACAAAATCAGCTCACAGCGCCACCTATCCAGACACTGCTTCAGCTATCTTTGAACTGATGGGTTTGCATTTAAATATATCACTGCTTAGCACTGCCACCCCGTATTTTGTTTACGGTGATCCACCGATTACCACAACCAGTCATTGAATTATGATGGGAATAACATAAGAGAAACGCATTCTCTCTCTCTATCATGTCAGCTCGTCGTGCACTCTGCCCGGCTTCTGTGGCTGAGGAGGAGATAACCACTCGAAAATGCATGCATCCTGCAGTCTGGTTAAGGTGGCGTTGTGATCAGGGGCGCCACCAGGTTCTAAAGTTAGGCGAGCACATAAAAGGAAAGGCTCCGTGAAACATACCAAACAGCTTTTAACTCATTTTACATTTTAATTTCTGTGTTTACACTCGAAACATAAGGAAGACAAAGTTCTGAAAGACGTACATGCGACGAGCACGCACTAAAAACTACCTCATTTTAATATATATATACTGCGGGCTTCTTTCAGTTTCCGTCAACCAGATCCAGTCAAAAGTCTTTGGTTGACCCAGAGCTATAGTGGAAGACATTTATCCAAGGTGCTGCCACTGGAATTGAACCCAAGACCGCATGGTTGGGAAGGGAGATTCTTAACCACACAGCTTGTTCTTTTGTATTTCTTGTTGTCTTGTATTTTCGATGGGAAAAGTCGGGAGGCGTGACTCACATCATGTTCATAATTACTTCATCTTTGCTTTCTAAATCTTGTTGCCTCTCACTTGCTAGGACTCATTTGGTAAAAAGTGTGGGGGGGGTTCTTCTTCTACGTTAATATATTTGTTTCACAAAGTTAATATTTATACAAATTATAAAATTATACACACCCTTTATATCATACGCAAAATATCCCATATACCTCCTTAAAGAACATTGATTTCTTTGATCTTTTGATTTTCCCCCCTTCAATACGTGTGTGTGAGTCTCTGTGTGTGTGTGTCTCTGTGTGTGTGTGTTTTGGTATTTTTTCCGAAACTCTCTAATGGACATAAACTGAGCAAACCGTGTTTTTTTTTTCATATATCATCATCGTCGTTGGCGGCGGCGGCGGCGGCCTCCTCCTCCTCCTCTTCCTTTACTTCCTCCTCCTAACCATCATCATCATCATCATAATCATCATCATAATCATCATCATCATCGCTATCATTTGTTTTAAAAACAAAGACGATTTCGAAAGAGCTATCTCCTCATAGCATTCAACATCGTTATACACACACGTACACGGTCTCTCTCTCCCCCTCTCCCCCCCTCTCTCTCTCTCTCTCCTTCTCTCACCCTCCCCTCTCTCTCTCTCTCTCTCTCTCTCTCTCTCTATCTCTCTCTCTCTCTCTCTCTCTCTCTCTCTCTCTCTCTCCTTTAAACGTATTTCGATATCCATCTTTATTATATTCCTATATGATTATAATATGTCATTCCGTCGTTCCTGTACATCTCTCCTTCATCTTGATACTGCATGTTATCTTACTGCATCGTTTGCGGGGCGGGGGAGGGAGTGGAAAATATACATACATACATACCTTTATAAGTGTGTGTGTGTGTGCTTGGTCTGTGTCTGGGTGTCTGTATGTATGTATATATTTATCTATATACATAGATATATACATATATATATATATATATATATATATATATTATATATATATATATATATATATATATATATATATATATACATACACATATACATGCAAATATATATATATATATATACATATACATACATATACACGTATATATATACATACATATATGTATACAAATACATACATACATACATACATACATACATACATGCACAGATATTTCTCCTGAAATCAGGAAATGCCTTCAGCCGTTGCGTCTAGTGTACATAGGAATGGTTTGTAGTTCTTTTCCTTCGAAATAAGTAACACTCAAACGCATGCACACAAAGAAAAATACATACATACAAACATACATATATATAAGTTTTACGTATATATATGTATATATTTTACGTATAACTAATAGCTGTATGTATCTATGTATGTGTGTATGTATGTAAAAATAACTATAAATATTCATTTATGTTTACTACTACGCTACACACACATACATACATTACACACACACACACACACACACATATATATATGTATATATATATATACGTATATACATAGACATATATACATATATACATATAAATATATATAGAGACGTATATAAATATGTATACGTGTATGTGTGTATATATATATATATACTATATATATCTATATATACTATATATATATATATATATATATATATATATATATATATATATATATATATATATATATATATATATATACACATATGTATATATATATTGCATATTACTCTGTGTATGTGCGTGTGTATGCCTCTGTGTGCGTGTGTGTGTATGTGAGTTTCAGTTTATATTTTCTCTCCAACTTCTGATATGCTCCAGCTTTATCTCGTTTAAGTATACATGAACGATCTCTCTTCTCCACACCCAAAACCCCATTATAGTTTATAAATGGCCCTTTACATGTCAATTCCCTGCCATTACTCTTCAATGCTGGGATGGTCTGCCATTCCAACATGCAAAATTATTCACTTCTCCACGGTTCCACCCTTTCCAATATCTTCAACATTGTATATTATTTTCTTTCCGAAAAAATTTGATAAAAAATATAAAACTCTTGTCTTTGTTCTGTTTTTATTCCTATTCTCATTCTCATTCTTATTCTTATATCTATTCTTATTTCTGATTCTAAATCATATTTATATTGATATCTCATGTTTATATTCCCTATTCTTATTCCTATGTGTAATCTTATTCTTATTTCTCTTCGTTTTTAGATTTTATTTTCATTCTTCTTCACCGCCGTTGTTTTGTTCTCCTTTATCCGGATGTTTTATCATTGGACACGAGATCTCCACTCTCTTTCTCTCTCTCCACCTCTCACTCTCTCCTTTCTGTCCCTCTCTCTTCCTCTCTCACTTTTCCCCCTGTCCCCCTCCCGCCACCCCATCTTTCTCCTCTCTACCCATTCTCTCCATCTCTTTTACCATCCTTTTCTCTCTCTTTGGGATAAGGCGGTGAGCTGGCAGAATCGTTAGCACGCCGGACAAAATGCAGAGCGGTATTTCGCCAGTCGCTACATTCTGAGTTCAAATTCCGCCGAGGTCGACTTTGTTTGTCATCATTTCGAGGTTGATAAATAAAATACCAGCGAAACACTGGGGTCGATATAATCGACTAGTCCCCACCACACAAATCTGAGGCCTTGTGCCTCCAGTAGAAAGGATTTCTCTCTCTTTGGCTTGTCAAATGACAGAACCGTCAGAGCGTCAGAGAAAATGCTTTACGCTGTTTGTTCTGACCCTTTATGCTCCGAGTCCAATTCTCGCCGCACTCGACCTTACCGTTCATCTCGCTGCGATCGATAAAATAAAGTATCAGTCAAGTATGGACGCGATGGTACCGTTTCTAAACTCTCCTCTTAAAACTTCTCTCTGTGTGCCTAAATCAGAAAAAAAATAACAATATTCTCCTTCACTCTCTTTCAACTAAACACTCCACCCCGTCCTTTCTTTATAATGGAATTATACCCCCTTTTCTCTTCTCTCTTTGTCGTTTTTTCTCTTCGTCATCTAGTCCACTGGTTATCATGTGATTCCTAATGGGATCGATATAAGATTTTTGGGGTTCGCAAAATCAAAATAGTAGATTGGGGATCGTCTGTAGCAGGCACGTGCAGCCAGGGTGAGCAGTTGGTGACCTTTATGTAGTAAAACACACAAAAAAAAAGCGAAACACAGACGCGCGACTGAGTTGAAAGCAGATTTACTTCTGCCTTTATAACACGTAAAGAAAACGGTGTTGTAGGAATGTACGTTTTGCGGTGAACGTTCCAACTCTCTAAGCTTTGGTTTCAAATCTCACCCGTATCAACCTGTTCATCTGTTCAGGGTCGATATAAATAAAACACCAGCCCTTTATTGGACCGGGTCTTCTCCTTTTCTAACTCCTTATTTCTGTCAATCTCTTTTCACCAACATGCAGACAATAACCAATCTTAGTTTTGGAAGATATCTGACATTATTGAACTGACCATGGAATTTTATTTCGCAGTGAAAGGTTTAAGTACAGAACAATCTGCAGAAAATTGTGAATTTAAGTTAATGTAGAATAGGCAAAACATTGTATGGAGCTTAAAATGATAATCTTAATCCTGGATTAATGGAGGGGATTTGTTGGTGTCGGGGCTGACACGTATCGCTTAACAGACTGACGATCACGAAACACGTGAAGATCTATTGTAACGAACCAATAAAGGTAACGGAGTTCTTTACAATATTGGTTAGAAAAACGTTAAGGAAGCGCATAGTATTAAATATTTAATGATTTGCGGTGATAAATCGTCTGCTGATTGTAAAGGAAACGAGAAATTCATTGATGAGTTCACAAAGATCGTGGCTGATAAAAAAATTTTCACGGCAAAGCAAGTGTATAATGTTGATGAAACACCGTTGTTCTGGTGTCACTGCTTCTGACAATTATTCCTTACAAATGATGAGACATCTTCAAAAGTTAATGATGCCAAAGACAAACTGTGCTGAGGCAACTGTTACCAGAGAGAAGATTTACTGCGATTTATGTTATGTAAAACCCTTCATCCCCACATAGAGCAGTATACATAGTGCTCTACCTTGCATCTCTACATGGAGCCCACCGAGATCGATTCTGCCTTTCGTTCCTCCGGGGTCGATAAAATAAAGTACAGTCAAATAGTGGAGTTGATACAATCTATCTAATCGCTTCCTCGAAATTTCCGGCCTTGTGCCTATATAATTACCATGCTAACATAAGCGCGGCTCTGTGGTAGGAAGTTTGTTTTCCGGTCACATGGTTTGGGGTTCAATCTCACTGCAAGGAATCTTGGGCAAACGTCTCCTACTCTAGCCTCAGGCTGACCAAAGCATTGCGAGTGGATTTGGTTGACAGAAACTGAAAGAAACCCGTCGAGTGTGTGTGCGTAGTGTCTTTTGTGCCTATGTTTGTCCGCCACCACCGCTTGACAACCAGTGTTGCTGTGTTTACATACCCGTAATACAGCGGTTCGGCGAAAGAAACCGATAGAATAAGTAACAGGCTTAAAGAAAACAAATACGTACTGGAATCCATTCATTCGACTAAAAATTCTTCAAGGCGATCTCCAGGGAGATTCTTTTTTGATGAACATAATCCAACAGTGACTCGTGCTGACGGCAGGAAACAAGGACTGCTGCCAAGTGCCGATTCCACATGGCTAATGTTATTCAAAATTGGTGTAAAGAACACAAAAGTGAAGTAGGCGACTTGAACTGGATTCCACCGAATTTTGAAATAATCGAAAATTTATGGCACATCTTGGAGCAGCAAGTGCGGAGCCGCTTCCCTCCGCCATCGCCGTTAAAAGAACCAAAGCGGTTTTTTACTTAAAGAATGGCTCAGAATTAGCGCTGAAAACGGTTCAGAACTTCCACGAGTGAATTCCTCGACCTATTAAAGCTGTGATTCATGTCAAAGCTATGAAATAATAAACCTTCCATTAAACAAGGTGTTTCCATTATTTGGTCCCAAGTGTTGGTAATGATATTGGAGGGAATGTGGGGGGTAGAGTGGTGATGACAGTTGCGGTGGTAGTAGTCGTGGTGTCGTTCTTGGTGGCACTGGTGACGGTAATAATAGTGGTATTAGCAGTGATGAAGGTTGTAGTAATGCTGTCGGTAAAGAAGTTATACTGGAGGTGTTGGTGGTGCTTGTAGTAATAGTAGTAGTAGTAGTAGTAGTAGTAGTAGTGTAGGTGGTGGCAGTGCTTGTGGATGTAGTGGCGGTAGTACACATGTTGGTGCTAAACAAAGCAAGCAAACGGTAATTCATCAAGCCAGCCATTATTGTTAAATGACGAGGCAAGTGCTAGCTTTGGAAACTAGTTTGGATACGGCAAAGAGCCAACACACACACACTACACACCCAACACATGCACCCACACACACACTAAACAGAACACATGCACACACACACCACATAACACATGGACACGCACACACATTACACACACACACAATCTACACACCCAACACATGCACACACACACACACATTACACACGCACATAAACATCACAAACACACATGCGTAAATATATAACGATACATATAAATGTGTATGCATAAACGCATATACATTCATATATGTATACATACATACAGACATGCATACATACATACATACATGTATACATGCATGCATACATACATACATACATAATGCATCCATTTGTGTAAATATATATACATATTTGTATATGTCAGTGTATGTGCGCATGTGTGTGTGTTTGTGTGTGTGTGTGTGTGTGTGTTTGTGTGTGTGTTTTGTGTGTTTTGTGTGTGCGTGTGTGTATGTGTGTGTAAACCTGTGCTGTGATTGACGTGTTTGTCTTAGGCTCTCAATGTGCGTAACACATTTTTGTTGTGTGGTGTTTGTCACTAATAAGTTCCGTTCGTCTCTCACTTGCTGAACACACATACACATTACATATATGTGTGTATGTGTGTGTGTGTGTGAGTATATATATATATATATATATATATATATATATATATATATATATATATATATATATATATATACGTATATACATATAAATAAATACATATATATGAATATATATAAATACATATAAATATATATATATGTATATATGTATGTATATATATATGTATATATATACGTATATATACATATATGAATATATAAATACATGTGTGTATATATATTTATACATACATATGTACATATATATGTGTGTGTGTATACATATTTATATATGTATATATATATATATATATATATATATATATATATATATGTGTGTGTGTGTGTGTGTGTGTGTGTGTGTGTGTGTATGTATGTATGTATGTATGTATGTATGTATTCACAGTCTTGTACATGTGTATATATGCTATTTTGTTTGTATGTCAGCTTGGGTAATGCGGTATGTTTTCAAATACAACATTGCAAGTTTGGTCAGAGTAAGTGCGCGTGCGCGCGTGTATACGTCTATATATAGTTTCTCTGTGTAAATGCATTAATTGAATGACTGTATATTTATGTATAATGCGCCAAATATTTGGGTAAATATATTCGTTTCTATGTCAGTGTGTGTGTGTGTGTAATGTTCAGGTATAAATATGTGTGTGTTTGTATTGCATACAAGTCTGTGTGTAGTAACTTCTACGATTGACGAATGTACCCCGTCCGTTTTGCTAACTCCATTTAATGTATGTATATTATATATTTGTTATATTGTATAAATATCTGCGTGTGTAGAAACATACGCTTGTGTATATATGCGTGTATGGTGCACGTACGTTACATGTGCGCTTGCCTATATGTCTGTATGTGTCCCAATAACTACATGAATGAACGTCAATATATACACAGATAAATAGATATAAATATATACACACACATACAGAGACACATATGTATGTCTGTATGTATGTATGTATGTATGTCTATGTGTATGTATGTGTGCGTGTGTGGGAGTATATGTCTGTCAGGATGTGCCAGTGACTGACTTATACGTGAATGAATGTCTGAAGAAGCTAAAGTGAGTGTGTGTGTCGTAGCTGAAAGGATACCAAACTAGGGAGCCCGGCTCTGCATTACACACGTGGTTGCTAAACCAAACCAATTTACATTTCACCACTAATAGTATTTAATAATAATCTTGTAAACAATTTTATAATAACACACCATTATCACATATATATATTTATATTTATATCTAGATACATTTGTACATCTTTGTAGACATATATCGATACCCAGACACACATGCACGCATACATTTATATCTATATTTTTCCATATATATACACACATAGACAAAAACAGTTCAAACCCTCTCAGAAGAAAAAGCCTGAAAGCAAATCCGTCAAATTCTAAAAAAAAAACCATTTCAAGCGAACGAAGAATCCAAAAACAAGTCCTAAAAAGGTGAGGGTTATATTAAAAAAAATAATAATAATAATAACCATATGAATGTATGTATATGTGTGTATATTTATACATACATATAGTAATGCTTAATAACACAAGCGTATATATAATATGCTTATATAAATATATGTGTGTATATATATATATATATATGTATATGTATATATATATATATATACATCATATGACGGCGATCCTACATGCATAACGGGTATGTAAGCATTAGTATATTAACATGAATAGATGTATATATTTTTATGTGTGTGTATATGTATAGGTACATATAGATGGATATACATGTGTATATAGCTATGCATAAATACACACGCATTATTTATGTACATATAATGTATGTATATTTAACGGATTTCTGTTACAAGTTGTGTCATAAGGTCTCCCATTGGAAGGGAACTTCCCCTCTCACCGCCGTCACATTTTTATTCTACCCCCCTCTTTCATATACACCAAGTGGAAAATACACTAAAAATACACACAGATGCATGTATACATTTATATATATTTTATAAATATATAACTACTTCCTTATTTTTTTTTCATTCTGTTCTGACAGAAGTATGTCAGTCGTTTTAAT
>NC_142946.1:1964755-2037255 GCF_046866305.1 Octopus bimaculoides
TCTCTCTTGCACACCACAACTGATGCTTCTAATGTTCAGCTTTTCTCTCAAGATACTTACACTGATATATATATATATATATATATATATATATATATATATTTATAAGTGGAACAAAAATGCAATAGAGGACAATAAACCATTCAGACAGAGAGACGATACAAAGGCAGACAGGAGAAACAACAATTAGGACAGGCAAAAAAAGACGGGTCATTCGTGGCCTTCTTTCCTCTGTCAAGTTACCAGAAGTCCTTACTGTTTTGGGCAGTGTGTGTGTGTACATATGCTTATTTTTACATCATTGCCATTATCATTTTACATCTACATTCCGTGTTAGCATAGGTTAGAGGAGTCATCATTTCTTATTAAGAGTCAATGCTCCTACAGGCTGGTGCTCATAGGTTTCATTTTTGTTCAATTTCTATGGCTGGATGCTCTTCCTATCACCAACCACTTTACAGAGTGTACTGAGTGTATATTCTCAAGGCATGTTTACTACTCCTTGATGAATCACAACTAAAAGGGCCTCACATACACTTATAGATAGATAGAATTGAGAGGTCTTTGCTGAAATGAATACAGGACTCGTTCAGCATCTGGGAAGTGGTCATTGCCAGTGTGCAGAAAAAAAGGGCACATTGAATCCCCGTACAGTGTTCCAAATGTAAACTGTTGATGCACACAAGATGCAGTGAGATCGCAAGCAGGTTGAGAAAGAAATAAGTCTTTGTCGTCATCATCATTTAACACCTGTATTCCCTGCTGGACGGTTTCACAGGCTGGGGGACGACAGCAAGCTTCACTGTCTGTGCTGGCATGGTTTCTGCTGCTGGATGCCCTCCTTAATGCCAACCACTTTACAGAAAGTACTGAATGCTATTGACATGACACCAGAACTGTTGCCTTGTATGTAGCACCAGGAGTAAATTAGTAGTAAGGACACCCACAAAATATATTCTATGAAATGCTCAGATGGCTCCCTTGAAGCAGGTGAGGGTTTCTGTTTCTTAGCTGACCTGTAGTTGCAGTGGGGCAGGGTGTTTTGAAAGCAGAGTAAGTGAAATTATGAAGAGATTAGAAAATGTTAAGGGAATTATTGTTTTTGCTAGTTGCAATGGAAATTTTCTGCCCAAGTCAAAAGGCAGATTACATGATGCTTGTGTAGAAAGTGCAATGTCAGACAGTAAGATGAGCGTTGAATATGTGCATAGGCATGGCTGTGTGGTAAGATGTTTGCTTCCTAACGACATGGTCCTGAGTTCAGTCCCACTGCATGCTACTTTGGACAAATATTTTCTATTATAGCCTTGGGCTAACCAAAGCCTTGTGAATGGATTTGGAAGACAGAAACTGAAAGAAGCCTGTCGTGTCTGTGTGTGTGTACAGATGTATGCCTTTGTGTCCGTGTTTGTTCCCCACCACTGCTTGACGACCGGTGTTGATGTGTTTACATCCTCATAACTTAGCAGTTTGCCAAAAGGGGCTGAATAAGTACTGGAGTCAATTTGTCTGACCAAAAGTTCTTCAAGGCAGTGCTGCCCCAGCATGGCCAGGCAGTCTAATGACTGAAACAAAGTAAAAGGCGGAAAGCAGAGGAAGAGTGGCGGCTGGAAAGAGATGAAGCAAACTATGCTTCCGTCTGTCGGTGTGGATTGTTGGTGGCCACGAATGACGAGAAATGAACCAAAGGAGAAACCGGGTACAAGAGCAACAGGGTGTAGTGTGCAGCAGGGTGAGGGGGATAGTATTGACAGGTGATAGGGATGGAAGGTGGCTGCTGAGTGCAGAAGTACCAATCAGTTCAAGAGGGAAGAATTAGTTGTGTAAGAAGACATGGAATGAAGCGGTGAAGACTGATCTCAAGCGAGTGACCCTCACAGAATAAGACGGCAAAGGGCTATGAAGCCATCTTTCGTCTCTGCAATTGGAAAAACTTCAGGCATGGCTGTGTGCTAAGAAGCTTGTTTCTCAACCGCATGGTTCCAGGTTCAGTCCTACTGTGTGGCACTCTAAGCAAGATTCTTCTACCATAACCTCAGGCTGACCAAAAACTTGAGAAACAGAAACTAGAAAGAAGCCCATTATATGTATATATATATATATATATATATATATATATATATATATATATATATATATATATATATATATATATATATATATATATATATATATATATACACACACTGTCTGTGTCCGATTAGTGTTTGCGAACGGAAATCGTTGTTCCCATCTCTAGCCTCACATGATACACACAGACCCAGGTTATCTATGTGTGCGTCTTTGTGTCTGGGTTTGTCCACCATCTCTGCTTGACAACCGATGTTGGTGTGTTTACATCCCTGTAACTTAGCGGTTCAGCAAATGAGACTGTGCAAGGTTTACACAAGAAAAGGCACTGGGGTCAATTCTTTTAACTAAAACCCTTGAAGGTGGTGCCCCAGCATGGCCATACTCTAAGGACCGAAACAAGTAAAAGCTTTAACGATAAACTCACTCAAGGACGTCAAAGTGGATATAGAATGGTGATGATGATGATGATGATGGTGTACACAATTATAATTGGGCCTCACATCTGCAGTGGTGGTCATGGGTGGTGGGGTGCAATCCGTGCCAAATTCTTAAAACTGTTTCAACTCCTATGGATCTTTGATGAGTTTATTTTAGTTGTTATTGTTTGTCTTGTTTGTTTTTCTCTAACCTATGAGGGAACAGAAATTTGTCTGCAATTTCATCAGAGGAATAAAGGTAGCAAGAACCTCAAAGTTATTTATTTCCATTTGCTTACACGAGTGTGTGTGTGTGTGTGTGTGTGTATTACTGAGGACTCTCTGAAGTTCTTGGTGAAGGAGAGGTGGTCGTGGTGGTGGTGGTATTCTTTTAAAGGCAGGCTAGCATTACAGATATAGTAACTGTTTTATATTCTTTAGAATACACCAATTCCCTCATGATTTCTAACCTTTCCACTGGCCTGGCTGTGTAGTTAAGAAATTTACTGTATAACTAGTTAATAATAATAATAATCAATAAAATAACCAACCACCAGCAGGCAAAATAACCAACAGAAGAACACAACTCACAATGCAAGCACTTTTACCATGAAACACTGCAAACAGACCCCATAGAGAAACAAACTGATGCACTACAACACCAGGAAGCGTTTGCACTCCCCCAGTAACAAAAAAGAACCCACAATGCTGCCCCTGCCCCCCCCCCGCCCCCCAGAGGTGTAGCAGAAGAAATCTGCCTCAATCTACCAAATTGTTCAATAATAATGATAATAGGGTTACAGCAAATATTCTGCTCAACACCACAGATTTACTTATCAGATGCTTGACCGTAACCAGTTGAGCCTGTCCCTTCGTGGCTGATGACATGTGCATCTCTGATCAGGAGCAGGAGTAACAGGGGAGTATCATAGCCATGTGTTGAGAGGGATTCTTTGGGATTTGAAAATTTACCCATGGAAACAGGTATTTTATTCATCGTCCTTAAACAATCTTTATTCAGAAATCTTTTGAGTGGGAAGCACTACTCAACATGGAAACATTCTAACTGGGCCCCACCTACAAGGCCATGCACTCTTTTATCTTGATATGAGATCACTGTGTCGCGCATACAGTTGTGAGGCCTGGTGTACCCTTATGATGGGTAGATTAGGGTTCATATATTTGTACCCCAATGTCACTGTGATGGCATATGCTGCTCTCTCAATCAATAATATATATATATATATATATATATATATATATATATTGATATAGATTTATTCTTTGCGTGTTGCAGAGCATTTTCTCTTTTTTAATGTGTCTCCCGTCGTTGGTTTAAATGAATGCATATCAAAACTGTTTAGATGTGATGAAGAGAGAGAGAGAAAGTCACACCGTCAGAATTATTTCTGATTCCTCTGTGCATCCGTAGTAGAGAATGTCCAACGAATTTGTATACTGTTTCGCTATTGCAGTCCTTCCTCCCACCTCTTCTACTCCTCTTCTTATTTCTCTGCTTGTCTTTCTCTTTCTTCCCGTCTGCTTTTTCCCTCCAACTTTCTCTTTCTCTCTGTTTATATCGCAACTTCTCCTATTTTCAACTACTATCACTACAACCTCCTCTAGTCTTTCTTTCTTCCTCTCTTTTCCCCTTACAGTTTTACCTTACCCTCCTCCTCTCTTTCTAATCTCGCGCTGCCACTAACTCTCTGCCTCCCCTTCCTATATCAAACACTCAACTCGCTCGTTGTTCGCCTCATCCGGGTACTTCCAGCAAGCGCTAGTTCTCGTGTAAAAAGTCAGTTCTGCATCAGCTTAGCTTCGTACACGACCGGCCTTCTCCGTAACAACATTTGTCTTCAAAACAAAAACTTACAATTAATATTATTATATTTTACAGTTAGAATAATAATATTAATATTATTTTAGAGTGAAAAAAAATTATATACACACACACACATATTTTACATTTTTTTCTTAATAATCAGGAGGGGGAAACATTACTTTTCCGCCATCATTTTAAAAATATATAAAAAAAATTGTAATTTTTTTCTTCATTTCATTATATTGTAGTATTAATTAAAAAGATTGCACTTTTAGGAAATTGTATAAGTATCAAAATATTTTTGAAAAAGATAAGACAAAAAAAAAATATAAGATGAAATAACGTGTTTTTTGTACGAAAGGTTTTAGCTTACAAAAGAAAATTCTATCTTTGAGTTCTGGAACGGATATTTAAAAAAAAATTACATGTTATTAATAATATTATTATTACCATTACCTCTGTCGGAACAAAGGAATAATAGTAAATACGACGCGAAGATCACTTAACTCTACTTGCTCCTATGTGATATCCTATCGTCTCTTCCTTTACTTTTTTTTACCTGTGAGATATCCAGCCGTATATAGAACCACCCGCTTGTCGGCGACTGCTTTGGGATATGTGTTGTGAAATTTTGTAGAACTTAATGATTTATTCTGCTTTTTTTTTTAAATCTATATTTTTATGACCGGGTACTTAAAAAAAATCTGTTTGATATCCTGCATCGGATAAAAACTACACATATATCTATGTGTATGTTTTATATTACCATTACGGCTGGAACCAAGGATTAATGTAATAAATACTACACAACTTTGTCGTCTGTTTTCTTGCGATATCAATCAATAATTAAGACACTTTATCAACAGGAAGACTTTTGGATATATTCTGAGAAATAACTTTCTCTAACATCTTAAGCACTTTTTTTTCTCTTCTATTAAAAGGATAACTCCACAGTTCACTGCAAAAGGATTATCTATTGTGTGTAAAATTTTTAATTTTTTTTTTCAACAAAATTAAAGTGAGATTATCCCTGTCCTAGTGAAAAAAAAAAGTCCTATTCTCATTTGGATATCAAAATTATAACGCGGATATTCGTACAAGTCCGCCTGTGTCCGTAAAAGGAAAGCAACTTTTTTTTTTTAATTCTCTCAAGCCCCCCATCCCTCCCTCCCTCCCAAATTTCTGCAACTCTCTTGAGTAATTCACCTCTTATCGCGTCCCCCCACCCTTTTTTTTTACCTTTTATTAAATTATCAAATTCACTTCGGAGTTGTTCGTTCAAGTCCGTGAGTGTCTGTAAAAGGAATTTATATCCATGCATATATATGTGTGTGGTATATATATACATATATTTCTATAAAACCCCATATTCTACTTAATCTTTTGCTATAAAACTCCTCTTATCTTACACTTTCGTACTTTTCCGCCGCCGCCGATTCACTTCGCACTTTCTGCCTCGTCCGCCCTCCCCCTCTCACTCTCTATCTACTGTGCCTTCCACTCCCTTTAGTAACGCACCTATCCCCGCTACCGTTTCTCTTTAATCTTTCTGTCTTCCCCTCATGTTGTTTTACAGTTCTTTCCTCTTCCTTCCCCCCATATTCTAATTTTTTAATCTTTTCTCCTTCTCTCTACTCCACTATAAGCCCTCATCCTTCTTCTCTCACTCCGCTTCTCTTCCTTCCAATTCACTCTCTATTTATCTCTTACTGACTCTGTCTTTTTACTCCTACCACTCTAATAAACACCTCATCCTTCACTCATTTATACACTCCTACCTTCATTCTCTCTCAGGCATTAAACTACCTCCTACTTTTACTCTCAGTCACATATTACTTTGTCACTACTCCCTCTCCTAATTTTTCACTCACACTCTTTATCCATCCCTCTCATATTATATTAGTTCCACTCTCTCATATATATATATATATATATATATATATATATATATATATATATACTTCCTCTCAGTGCTACTGAGTTTACCTCCTACTCCGTCTCCAATATATATATATTTTCACTCTATCACTCACACTCTCTCATATTACTTCCACTCTTTTTCTCACCCTCTCTGTATTACTACTACTACTACCACTCCAACCATTTCTCTTCACTCTCTCTCTCTCTCATTGTATTTGTTCCACACTCTGTCTCAGTTGCTGCTGCTACTCCTCCCAAACTCTCCCCTCTAACTCCTTCCCTCTCTCTTTTTCTCCCTCCCTCCCTTCCTCACACTGTCTCTGTATCCCCCAGTTTGACATCCGGGTATCGTCAGAGCGGCTACCCCGCGTGGAGACGGTTTTTTTACCGCCATTTGCAACCGAAGCAAGTGGTTTTCTGTGGAGAGACGTTTGGACTCGACGCGCTTTTTTTCTCGGTGGTGTTTTGAAAATAATGAACGGGTGAGTAAGAAACGATCATCACGCATTCACACACGCTGCTGATGCATGATTTTTTCCCTATCCACGCACACGTTCCTCTCATTTATTCCGTCTCCATTAAACAACACAACTTCCTACAAACCTCGACGGGAAACTCATGAAGCACACACAATGTGCCGCTTCCACACACATACGTGTGTGTCTGTGTGTCTCTCTCTCTCTATAATATATATATATACGTGTGGTTGTGTTCCTGTTATGTATCAGGCATACACTGAGGCTATAAGTACACAATGGTGTGTGTGTATATATATATATATATATATATATAATCTACACGAGTTCAGTGTGTATGTATGCAACTATATATATATATATATATACATACAACTATACATATATATACACATACAACTATACATATATATACACATACAATTATACATATATGTACATACAACTATGCATACATATATATACTCATGTAATTGTGTACACAGCTCTATAAATATTTGTGTGCATTTACAACTGTTTGTGTATGTATAACTATATACATCTGTAATATCCATGTGTACGAATATATATATGTCCATGATGTGTGGACACGAGTACATGTGTGTAATTATATGTTCATAATGATTTATACAAGAGAAAATTATTAGCCATTCAGAAAAATCTATAAATTTGTTAAAAGATCACTGGCCATGTTACTTTGTAAAATGTCATAAGCTGTGTGTATGGCTTATGTCAATTTCACGATGTAGGTTTCATTCTTGTATGTGTATAGTAGTTACGATACATGTGTATGTTTAAGAATATACGTGTATATTCTATGGACATGAGATATATGTCTAAAACTTCACGCCCATATCTTTAATGTTTGTGTATGTATGTATGTATGTATATATATATATATATATATACACAGACATACATACACGTGTAAGAAGTAGTATGTTTGTAACTTATCCTTGATGTATGTGTATATATATATGTATATATACACAAACGTGTAACTTATGCATTTGTAATTTTACACAGTCAGCTAGTGTAT
Source organism: Octopus bimaculoides (assembly GCF_046866305.1). Taxonomy (NCBI): domain Eukaryota; kingdom Metazoa; phylum Mollusca; class Cephalopoda; order Octopoda; family Octopodidae; genus Octopus; species Octopus bimaculoides. The sequence goes on from NC_142946.1 coordinate 1,972,505, forward strand.
ATATAAGGTTATATATATATAGTATACTCTCTACGTTTTTTTTTTTTTTTTCAGATTTTTACCTGTGTATATAACTTGTATTTCTTCTTTCTAAAAGTAATATATCTGTTCGTGTGACCACACTGTGTGTGTTTGTATATATATTTATATATAGCTTGAGAGTTTTAAATCGCCTTCCCATCTGAAATTTTGGCATATTTGTCCTATATAAAACCACATGGTAGATCGAGAAAGTGGAAATATAACGTGCGTTTATGATGGTTAAGTGTAATTAAATATATATATTGTCTTTGTTTAAAGTGATGTGTTAGTATGTATATAATATATATATATAACAAATGATAGACGTTCTAGCTGATAATTGAGCTTGCTTGTTAACTATCCTCGATATATATACATACATAGTAGTCATGAATTGATGACTTATGTTATACACACGCGCAGCGGGCTTGGTGTTACAAGGAAGCGTTCGCAGTGCTAAAGTTTATATATATGTGTGTGTGGTTTATACACACTTGTATTCTGCTATACGCATTCGGAAATCGCTTTATTCGCGCGATAGTGTTTATACAGATTTGAAGGTTGGTTGATTTTATATATGACCATTTAATACGTGTGTGTGTGTGTGAAAGACGGGCACATGGCTTTAATATTCAGTATGTATATTTCATACACAGATACGTATTACTATATTAGTAAGCACTTGGTGTTCGTAGATTAGAGGTGGTGGTAATCTTCGTGCTTTCTCACTTTTCCTTTGTCTTCTAATCGCTCCCTGTTCCCCGTTGCCCACTCTCTTTCTTTAAACAAGATCTGTGGTCAAAAACAATCCTGCCATGACCATTCCGTCTTTGTGTCTCTCTACATAGTTTGTATTGGATTTGTCTGCTATTTCTAGCGGGTTGTAATGACCACATCGTGGCTTTTCCCCTTCTTTCTGTTGGTTCGTATTTGTTTATTAGTAATGAAGGGGGGAGCAACGTCTGTAGCTTTTTTTTTTTCTCCTTCCTCTCCATATGTCTTAGTCTGGCGTATATGTTAAAAGTCAACTTGACGTGATTGGATGTGATCGATAATGATCTAGAAAGGGGCAAGAGTGTATAATCGATTAGACGGACCACAGTATATAACTGGTATCCTTATTGACCTCCAGACAGATAGAGGATATGATGGGGTTTTTTTTTTAACATTGATAGAAAGCTATTAACGTTGAGAGGGCGAGGGAAAATTATTAGAGGTGTATTGATTGATTAAATCGATGCATGTTTGTCGATTGGTGATTTAAAGTTCTCATCCCCCCCTCCCCGGTCACATTGAAATACAACATCGATCTCGCCTGGGTTTGAACCCACAATCTGCAGAGGAAACCTAAATAATAATGCACGCCATGTTAATGGAAGCTGTGTATAAAGTATTTTTATGGAGATAAACTGAGTATATATTTAGTGTGTGTATATTGTCTGGCTAGCTGTGTGTGTGTAGAACTCGTCCATAAAGTTGTATACTTTGTGTGTGTGGGTGTATAATGTAAACGCTTCCTGTGTGTGGTGGTTTGTGGTGTGTGTATATATATGTATATACACTGTTGGTTAGTTTGATGTGTATCAAAAAAGGCTAATGTAACACAGCAGCGTTCTTTTCTCTATTAATCACAGCAGTGACTTGACAGCTTTAAAACACATCCATGGCAATGCTTTATAATTGTGTGTGCATTACACGGATACACACACTCACACTCACTCACTCACTCACACATACATGGTTGTTAGTTATCAATATAGTGTGTATCTGAAATAGATTACTATCATCACACACACACAGTGTACTTTGGTGTAGAACCTAAAAACTGCTTGATGTCTGCAACAAAGCTGCCATGCACATTATACACACACACTGCACAGTGTCTTGTGGCTGGAACTTGCTTGACCATTCTGGCCAAATGTTTTGAATCCCTTTGTTCAGTTCTCTGGCCCCTTTATTTTCACTAAATCATGTTAATGGTCCTCACACACACATGCATAGTTACCCTGCGGTTAAATGTCTGATATTCAGTTTGATCGGACCCAATCAACGCTAAAAGATGCAGGCCTGTGATACGACATTCCAAGTATGACCATTCCGTCGTGTTAGGTGGGTGGGATCATTATCTGTCTTTTCCCTGTAAGACAGAAGAATGTGATTTGAGGGAGATTGGGCCGTTATTTCTTGCAGGATCACTTCGTTGTCTCTGTACCATGTATCACATGTGGTGGTCGTGGCATGTCTATCTTGAAGGTAGCAATGTATTTCAAATGCGATAGAATCGAACCCCTGAACTGCGGTAAGGGGGGTCTTCTCCCCCCCCCCCGGTCCTTTTGTGGTTCTGGTTGACGATCGCTTCTTAGTGTTCCTGTTAATAAATGATGAGATTGTTTTCTGTATAAAGTTTGCTTTTGGCTGGCATGTTTCAGTGTAGAGAGTAAATGATACAGCAAACACACACGCATATTGCATGTGTGTGTGTGTGTGTGTGTGATGTGTAAAGGCTTTTGGATGGAGAGTGTATAAATTATATTGTAAGAAATTTCTTTTAATACACCCATATATCATAAACTTAGTGTAGTTTGATTTTTTTTTTTTTGTCTGGAGTATCATGACTACTTCAGATATCGAAACTGCTTTCAAAATTTTTTTTCTATCTGCATGGATGGATGTATGTGTGTGTATATACACACATGCACACTGGGGCTTTTAGGAAGCTTGCATATTTCTTGACTGTCGTGACAATGTCTCTTTAAATCTTGTTACTTTATGTATTATATTGAATTGGTGTGTGTGTGTATGTATATATATATATATATATATGTATACCTAAGCGTGTATATGAATGTGTATGATATAAACTGCTTCACACCCACAACCCAGAGTAGAGCAGTTAGTTGCTCAACACCCACACATTCAGACGTTTTACGCATGTGTATGTATACACACACACACTCACATGTATATTAATTATAGGTACACACACTTGGTGATTGTGCAGTTAGCGGTTTGGTGGTGTATTTTTAAGGCAGGTCTTTAAACTAAAAAGATTTTCTCCCTGATATCAAATAAAAACGAACTGGAAACAATTTTGTCTGTAGATTAGAGACAAAGACTCTATTATACCAAACATTGGAACTAGATTTAACTTCTACTTGTCTCTCTTTATCTAAGGTTGATATCTAAATATTTTAAATATGGTGCTGCCTTCTCCTCTCTGAAATTCTAAAATTACTCCAAGTAGACAGCCAGCTTTTTGTCTCTCTCTTTCTTTCACTATATGGGAAGTTCTTTGTGTGTGTGTGTGTGTGTGTGTGTGTGTGTGTGTGTACTGTATTGATAGTCGTGTATTGAAGATGGAACCCGATGCTACCCGATCAGGCAGGCCTCTGATCCAATTCTGAACATCCCATGTTTTGCCTTTAAGATGGTAGGTTGTAGTTTAAGGATAGCATAACTACTATTTCTAGCTCTTCAAGCGACCATGTAAAAGCTCACGTCTATTTCTGTTATGTGTGTGTGTAGATAAATCGACAAATGTGTGTATACATTCAGCCAGTCTCTGAGTTACGAACTAATTCGTAAGACGAAGCAGTTACCCGTACTGTTCGTATCTCGCATCACTTTGTGAAGTGTTTGTCTTACGGCATTGCATGTATGTATATAGTCTTAAGTTTTAATGTCTAGTGTTTATAATTGTGTATATATGTAAGCACAGACTTTCGCTTCGTTTCAAACAATTGCTGTAAGTCGAATTTTTAATGTCATTCTTTAATAGAGGCCTGTTCGTAACCCGAGAACTATCTGTATTTATGCGTGTATTAAAAGAAATCTACCGTCTTCATCATATACATTCATCTGAGTGTGTGTGTATATGTATACATATATACCAACATTGAATGGCTAGTGTGAAGCAATGGTAGACCACAGGAAAGTATTCCTGGATTTTTCAGTTGTCAAGAAATGTGTGCCGCTGTCTTGAAAAGGAGGGGCTGGCGGGTTGTGTGAAGCAATTGCTTGACCTAGTGTTGCTATGGTCCCTCCTTGTCTATCTAGAGAGGAGGGGGAAGAGGAGAGTGTAGGAAGGACATGTGTGGTGGTGGTGGTGGACTTTTTCTTTTTTAGAAATAAAACAAATGGCTTGCTATATCTTTGACAGACACACACTGCTGGCTTTTAAATTAATGTGAAAGGACTTCTCTGTCGATTTAACACGACATACTTTCTTATATATAATTAACATGTGTGATATTATATATATTTATGGAGATAAACAGTTCATAGCTTGTTAAACTTGTGTTCTAGCATTACTCACTGGCTTTTTAAAATTTATTTCTTTTCGTTATACCTAAAGGGTACGGTTCTAGTTTGATAAAGCATGGGTGGTGGTGGTGGGTGTATATATTACACACGCGCGCACATCGCCCGTGATGAAGCTTCGTTGTATGAAAATGTCTTTGTTCCGAAACAAAGAGATCTGAACCATTGCGATACGGTTTCGCTGTGTGTGTGTGAAACGTTTGTCTTTAAATTCAGATTCAATGAATTTTCTGTAATGTTTTTAGCTTAGTTATTAATTTACATATGTAGGACCACGTTTTTCTGTTTGTTAATCACATGGTCCTGTTTGTCATCAATTTCACTCAATCAGCCATGTGATGTTCTTTTCATTGACTAATATATATATGATAGCTATATATATATATATATATATATAATCTCAGTGTGAATACGTACACGCACGCGCACACGTGTTCGTTATCTGAAATAGTTTTGCCAGAATTGCGCCAATCAACTCGGATAATTTAACAAAGAGATATAAATCTGGGTAGAGAGAGAAAGAGAGGTAGTGTGAGGAGCGTGGCAGTGAAAAATGTACTGTAGTAGGAGAGAACTTGATGGGGGGGTTGCTGTCTCTTGGCTTAGGCTTAGCTTTTCAAGTCTTTGTCCCTGATGGTGTGTGTGTGCGCGCGGGTTCGCCACTGTAGTTGACTGTTTGTCGTCCCTCCTCCTCCTCCATTGTAGGACCAGTAGTGGTGGTGGTGGTGTTGGCGGCGGCGACGGCCGTGTTCATTGTCTACTTGGGTCGATGTTTGAACTAAAAGGAAGTAAGGCAAAGTTAGGTTAAAGTCACCTGCAAGGCCATCACCACTACTACTGCTACCTCCCCCATACTTTATCGCCCACCATCTACGTGTGGTGGTGCTGTTGGCGGTAGTGACCTCTTCTACTACAGCAAATCCCGCCAACTTGTCTCTTTCCTTCTTCCCCTCCTCTGCCATATTCTTTTCTCTGGCGGATGGTGTGGTTTTTAAATTGTACTTTAGCAGAGGAGTTCATTAAGTGAAGAATCTCTTGGTTCTTCTCATTGTGAGAATCTCCGCTGGATTTCTTTTTTTTTCCCTCCTCTCAATGTGTGTGTTCTCGCGTCGCCAGTGATCGACTGAAATACTTCCATTAAGAACTTTCCTTTTCTGTCGCTGTTTTTTGGTCGGTTCCTTAGTGATCCGGTAACACCCTGTGCCCGGTTTTGAACTCGGAACAAAAGGGATCGTCAAGTATGACGACCCAGCATTTTCATTGCCCTAGGTGGGGGAACGGGCGGAACAGCTACCGCAAGGCATTTTGTCCGACGCTCAGGTTTACTTTCCTACTGCATGGTTCTGAGTTCGATCTTACACTAAGGCAGTTTTTCTCCGACGACAAGCCACCAGGGATTATCGATAGTTTAAGGAATGGGGTCTCTGTAATTGATCGACCCTTGAAGTCGTGTTAAATATTCTCTAGCCTTTATAGAGAGTTTTACAATTCGACCAAATTGCACTGAAACTAGGCAATCAGGAATTTGCCCCTTTTACATTGAGTTTTCTTGTTCTTAGGTTTTTAGCCTCTCTCAACTTCTGCCGTTATTTTGACCAAAACAAATTTGAGAAGCAGAAGACCTCTCTCTCTCTCCCTCTCTCCCACTCTCCCACAAACAAAATACTGTGGACGTATTGATTATTCTTTGAAAATGGTTTTGGTGGTAATGACCGCCATTTGAACTCCTTGTTAATGGATTTTGTGTCTTAGATGAGGTGTCGGGTTACACTTCACTGAATGGTTTAAAAAGTCGGCTTTGCAATCGTACTGTCTCCGGTTTCGATTGCAGTGCATGACAGTCCCCCCCCCCCTACTTCAGGGTGATCCAAGGTCTTGCAACTGAATGTGGTTAGAAAGTCTGAATAAACTACCACTGTCACACTAATTTCCGACTCAGGGTTGTAAGTGTCTATGGAATTCTCAGCCACTTCGAGCAACTGCAATACTCATCTTCGAAACCGACGGAGATCCATTCACTTAGATTCGTATTCAGAAGCAATGGCTTCTACCCTTACCCCACAAAGGGCCAGTCATTGCTGTAAGGGTATGCTGAGCATGTGGCACAGTCAAATCTGATCTCAGTTTGGCACAAATGCCACACTTGGATTGATGCTGTCTGTGCTGAAGATAGTGTTAATACTGATTTTTAAAAAAATCATCTCTTCTATAGGCACGAGGCCTGAAATTTTGGGAGTCGATTACATGGACCTCAGTGCATAACTGGTACTTAATTCATCAACCCTCAAAAGAATGAAAGGCAAAGTTGATCTAGGTGGAATTTGAACTCAGAATGCCACTAAGTATTTTCTCCAGTGTGCTAACAAGCTTGCCACCCTTTAGCATTTGAACCGGCCATATCAGGCCTCTCACACGTATCCTACAATGTCATTCTAAAAATGATCAATCAATGAATTTGAAACGGTCGTTATCGTTCAGACTGCTCTGTCAAATGTGATGTTTATTTGTTCGTATTGTTTTCAGTTCATCCTGCTTTATCTCACAGCTTCAAGGTTTTCATGTGGTTATTTATAGAATGACATTATAGGGTAGGTGTGTGAGGCTGGATCTGACCAGCTTGAACTTCTAATGAGTAGGCTATTTGGACCTGATGTGATTGGTGTTAATGCTAACCCTGCCTGTCCACCTATGCAAGAGTGAAATAGTAAACATTACAGCACTGTTAATGGTGTTGAACACAGAAAATAGAATTGGAGTGGCGAGTAGTGTTGATAGAAACATAATGCATCCAGCCTATATATGAAGAGCATGAAGTATAATTGACCGATTGTGGCGGGAGCACACCCAGGTTGATAAAAATGAGGACAGACTGACTCACTGCTTGTGGTAGGTTTTGTTTTCCTGTTATGGATCGATAATGTCATTGTGTTGGTGGCGGAGGAGGAGGAGGCGGCAGCATGTAGCTTCCCTGCGGTGGCTGTTGCTAACAAAAGACCTGTAATTGTCATGTTAAAACAAATGGACTGATTGATTGTGTATGTTGTGGTTGGTGGTGAGAGCTGGTTTTATTGTTCTGGCTCAGAACCTGCTTCCTATGGAAAGAGTAGGGCTAGTGATCAGTGGAGGACAGGTCGTTATGTCTTCTTCAAGCTGCTTAATTAGTTATTACTGAACAGCCTGTCCGAGTATGGAAGCATAAACACTGACAGGTTGCAGAGGAACTGGTTGAACTTTTGATATAGCAGTTGAAAGGGTCTCACGTATACAGCATGCTTTCAGTTTCCGTCAACCAAGTTCACTCGCAGGGTTCAGTGAGCCTGAGGTTAATAGTAGGTACCATGTGTTGGGACTGAATCCAGAACCATGTGGTTGGGAAGCAGACTTTTTAACAGCACAGCCACAGTTGTTAGTAGTAGCAGTGCTCACTCTCACCAGAAATAATTGGCCTCTCACTTTGTCTATTCCTCTGACCACTTGATTTAGCTATAATTTTGCTTGTTTCTTACAATGACGGTTGACCTGGCTATTGTGTCATGTTGGACTATAAACATGGCCATGAGATCAAACTGTTATTATTTGGGTATTTCATTTAATTCCAAAACGACCTCCATATGTGTGCCTAACAAAAGGTAGAAGTTGTAAAAAGAATATTAGCAACGGTTTTTTTGTCATTTCTTTTGTGGATTCTGCTAACTCTGTCTTAAGTTTGAATTGTATATCAAGCTCTTGAAAGTAAGACTACTTCAGTTGTGTGTAGATACACACACGTTCATATGGCTTTGTTGCCTGGCACCTTGGGCAGGTGTCTCCTGCTAAGGCCTCAGTCCTTGTGAGTAAAATTTGGTGGTTAGAATCTGAAGGGGATCCAGTATATAGAGGTCTCACTGCAAGCTGTGTTGTTAACACTCATGTCGATAAGTAGTCTGTTCACTTTGCACCTTTTGAAGTTGTGAGAGATAAAGAGTTCCCTTACTTGCAAAACAGGTAATTGGTTAGCAACAAGAAGGGTATCTGGCTGTAAAATAATTCCTTGATAATTAATCTAACCCATGCCATTATGGGAAAGCAGACAATACAAGGAAGTAGTTTTATTCCTTCACAGCTGAAGATTATGGTATTTTGTATTGACAGAAGCTTTCGCTTCCTGTTTATCTAAAACTTTGCAGCATCTCTATCATCGTTGTCATTTAACATCCATCTTGCATGCTGGCATGAGTTGGATAGCAGCTCAATAGCTAGAGGACTGTACCAAGCTCTTTGTCTGCTTTGGTCTAGTTTCTGTGGCTGGATGTCCTTCCTAAAGTCAACCACTGGGTACTTTGTGTTCGAATGGCCATTGTGCAACACTGGGCAGGTATCTTATTGTTTTAGGCTGACCAATGCCTTTGGAGTAGAATTTTTAAGAGGAAACCTTGCTATGTGTTTTTTGTGTTGCCCTATTATTTTGATATATGTTGACCAAGTGACTGTTGTTCAACCCTTTTAGCATTTAAACTGATCATATCCAACCAAAACATTTTTATTTTCAAAAAAGCCAGATTTGGCCTTTCTCACCTACCCCACAGTGTTAAGAAAATAAACGATCACCTGAGTGAAGTCTTGCAATGACGACAACGTGAATAAATAAACATTACATTTGACAGATTGATCTGAATACCAAAATTTTAAAACTATTCACTGGTCTTCTTGGTCAGATCTGACTTGGGATTAGACTGGTGTTTGCTTTTTTTTTTTCTCTCCGTTTTTGTTTTTTTTTTATCAATTGTATCATACTGCACTAGACATCCAATCAGTGAACAGCGTTTCTCTTAGAATGCAGCTAAAAGTTTTGATATTGAATTATCTGAGGATACATGTAGGTGCATGAAAACACATGACCTAATGGTTAGGTTGTTGCACTCGTGATCCCTAGATTGTAGGTTCAATTCCCAGGCCATGTGGTGCTTCAGCTGAAAGTGGGTAACTGCAACAAACTGGCTTTTTAATCAGCGTTGAGGAATGTTGGCCTGCTGACCTATCAAATGGACTGCCATCATTCAGAAGCTGAAACAATGCAAAGCACATTGTGACCACATATAGGAGCAGGTGTGGTTGAGAAACTTGCTTCATGGCAGATGTTGGGGTTCGTGCTGTTGCCTTCTGCTTACTATATAGCCCCAAGGCCAGCCGACCCAAGCATTGTGAGTGAATTTGGTAGAAAGAAACTGAAAGAAGCACTTTGTGATTGTCATTGTCTTACAACTGATGTTGTTTCCCTGGTGTGGTGTCAGGGAGCAAGGCTTCCTGCTGTAGAAGGCATGGCTGTGTGGTAAGACACTTGCTTCGCAACCACATGGTTCCAAGTTCCGTCCTACTGCATGACACCTCAGGCTCTAGTAGAAGCCTAGAGTAGATTTGGAATGTGGAAACTGAATGAAACCAGACACATGTCCCCCACCATCACTTGACAACTGACAAAGGAATTTGGTAGATTAAGTGCCAGTCTCCAAAAATTTCTTTTAAAAGTTTGGGGTGGGGGCAATTCATTCAACTAAGGAAATTCAAGGCAGTGCTCCAGTATGGCTGTAGTCCAATGAGTGAAACAAGTAGAAGAAAAATTAAAATACAGGTATGTTTAAGTTCTCTTTCTCTAAACATCTGTAAGCATGACCAAGTGGTTCTGGGTTCAATCACACTGCACAGCACCTTGGGCAAGTTTTTTTTTCCCCCTCCTATTTAGCTTAAGCTTGTGGAGGAATTTAATGGTTGGAAACTGCACAAGCATGTAATTTGTATATATATATATACACACACACACACACGTGTGTGTGTTTGCATTTCTTTGTTCGTTTGTTTACATCACCATGACTTTGGTTTGACAAAAAAAAATCAATAAGAGTTAGTACCAGACTTAAGTTGTGGGGTTGATTAGGTCAGCTAGATCCTTCGGGGCAATGTGCCAGCGTGGCTACGGTCCAGTGATTGAAACGTGTGCGTGTGTGTGTGTATATATATATCATTTCTTTTGTACAGTCTTCTTTCTTTACTATTGCCTGCAGTAACAAACCAGCAAGAGATGTTTATGTATGTGTGTGTGTATAATAAGCAATTGTTTTTGTTTTGAATGGTTTATAGATGGACAGTTCAACAGGATGAATCACATTTCTATAGGAAGTTTGAAGACGTAATAAAGAGATAAGGAGTTGAGGGTTGTATCGGGGGCTTGTAGTGAAAGAAAGGGTTAGCAGTGTAGTCTTGTTAACCCCCAGGTTTTGTGTCTGAGTTTCCTCTATTGCTCTTAGTTCCATTATAAATAGGATTTGTTAGTGAACAGGAGCTGAACTGCTATCAGTTCATGTCCACACTTGCATATGTAGCCAGATAACAATTTATAAACTAAGTCAAGTTTAGTCAATCATACACCTTCACACCTACACAAACAACCTGTGGTGGTTGAACAATTATCTTACATTAACTAACATAGGTGTGTTACACTTAAGATTATATAATTATTGTGTGTGTGTGTATACACGCGCACACAATATTCATTATTCTCAACCCAGGTACATAGATTGCATGAAGTAGTTTTTCCACTCCTGCAATACTGTGTGTATAGACATGAGGACAAAGTAGTGTGGGGGAAGGACTGCTGGTATTGTTGCTAGGCGTCGCCATGTATTGTTTTTCCTTGCAATATGTCACTCGTGCATTAATGTGTACAGGATATATTGTGTGTGTGTGTGTGTGTGTGTGTTTCGGCCACGCTGGCTGTGTTGTATTGACCCTAAACTAGTTGACTGCAATATATTTTCTTCAAAACATTTTGTCTCTGTACGTGCTACTTTTTAATTAATCTGCATTAAAGAAACTTAGGTGTTGCGTCTCTCCTCCCTCCACCATGCACACATTTTTCTCTGTATTTAATCAGTCACTATTTGCTAGCACAGACACTTAATCCCTGTTGTTTGGCTAGAAACTTCCTCCGTGAATCATTTCATTCTGCTAGTCCTGATGTGTGTGTGTGCTTCTTGTCTTCTGTCAAAATGGTTATGTGCACAAAGTAATATTGGAATCCTTCCAACTCTCTGTTCTATGTGTATTTGACTATGTTTCCACTTTGTTCCGTATTCTTTACTCTGCCTCAGTCTACATGTCTGTCAATCAGAGCGGACTGACCTGAGTTTTGCACAACCCTAACCCTAACCAAGTGCTTTTGCTGTGTCTCACAGGTCTCTTATTGTTGTGTGTCCTGTTACCAGAAACAAGAGCTGTCAGAGAGGTTGCTCTAAGGTCTGTGGTTCTCATGCAGATTACAAGTCAACAGCACATTGCGTATTTTTCAGTTGAAAAGTCTAAAGGGGAAAATATCAGTTACCAAGATGATTCGAGTATTCGTAGAAACTTTCTGTAAAGGTGTCCTGCAGTACATTGAGAAAGATTTTTAATGTTTGAAAAGCATTGTTATAGTTTCCTGCTGACAGTAGAGCCAGCCATATGAATGGAAATGCTATTGACACTTAAGTGTTTGGATGTCTGCTGCAGACTTCTGCATTCTTGGTTTCAAATCCTGTTGTGGTTCACTTTGCTGGTGTTGATAAAGGTGGCAAACTGGCCGAATGGTTGGCCTGTGAAAAATGCTTGGCACCATTCCATCCGTCTTTGCCTTCTGAGTCCAAATTCCACCAACTTTGCATTCCATCTTTCCAGGGTCAATAAAATAAGTACCGGTTGAATACTGGGGATTAATATAATTGACCCCTCCCCAAAACTGCTGGCTTTGTGCCTTGGTTAGAAATAATTGGAGTGGCGAGTTATCAGAATCAGTGGAGCACCGGGCAAACTGCTTTGCAATATTTATTCAGGCTTTTCCCAGATTTGAGATGAATTTACTTTCCATCCCTCTGCAAATATCAGTCATGTACCAGGGTTTGACTGATATCCCTCCCCTCAGTTTTGCTGGCCTCAAACCTAAATTAGAAACCATTGTTGTTCTCCAGCTTTGCATATATTTTTAGTGTTTCTCTAATGCCGAGGATTTATTTTAAAAGCAAAGCAAGAATTGGGTCAAATTAGTTTTGTTTATCGTTCAGATAGTTTGATATATTATTTAATGGTGGGGGTGGGGGTGGTGCTGTTGAGTTGTTGCCAGATGGAGCTGTCTTAACATAGCTTAGCTTGGAATTTAATGCCAGTCAAAGACTGCAGACCAATGTTATTGGAGACATTAAACAGCAATTAATTGTCTGTCAGATATTTAACAGAATTCAGCTTTGAATGGTTAACCATCTTTTATACAGCACCAGTGCTGCTTAAAAGTTAAAGATGATGGATGCGTGGATTTTTTCTTTTACTGTTTAGTCCCAGTCAGTTGCATCCTTCCTCTTCATAAAGTAGTGAGGAGTTTGTTGCCATTTCTGGTGAACAGCTTTTATTTTCTAATGTTTTTGTTTTTTGTCGTTGGACTGTGGCTGTGCTGGGACGCTGTCTTGGTGGGCTGTGGTCAAATGGTCAACCAAATCAACTACAGTACTTATAAAAGTTTAGAAGTTTAATACTTCTCCCTTTTACCAAACAAAGCAACACCAGTTGTGATGGTGTGAGTGGAAGGAATCAAGGCCATGGCACACAGCACTTTCAGTTTCTGTCTACCAAATTCACTCAAGGCTTCAGTTAATCCAGGGTTAGTTGTAAGCACCTGTGGGAAAGTGCCACATGGTGGGACTGAACCGAAAGCCGTGTGGTTGGGAAGCAAACTTGTTAGCTCTCAGCCATAGCTACACCATGTAGAAGTTTGCTCATTTTTTGAGGGTTAGCTTTATTCTTAACCCTTCAGCATTTAGATGATTCAGTCAAATGTAACACTTTTTTGTTCACATTGTTTCCAATTAATCTCTTAGCTTTGAGATTTTGATGGGGTTGTTTTCAGAATGACATTGTAAGGTAGGGGTGAGAGGATAGCTCCGACTGCTTTGAGCATAAACCAGGTGGAATATCTGGGCCAGTTTAAATGCTAAAGAGTTAAACATTGTCCTTCCTTCAGAATCTGAAGAACTTGGTGCCGTTACCAATTTATTTCCTCCATAACACTGACGTTTTGTGCTTATCCGAAAAATCTTTTGGTTATCCATAAATTAATACTTTATTTCATTTAACTATTTTTAACTTTCTCATTAGTATCTGTGCAAATATTTTCTAAGGGTCGTTAGATTAACCCCTGGTCTTAATTAGCTTAGAAATAATAGAACACCAGTTAGTTAACCACATCTTAGGCACTAGATTTCCATAATTATCAGTTGTAACAGCTACCAAGGCCCAATCATGCATATGTGTGTGTGTATATATATACTAGCCATGATATTGAATAAACCATGACTTGCTAGATTTTCTTGTTTCTTTTTCTGCTCCAGTAAAAACAGCTGTCACATTGTTATTGGATGTCAACATCATGAAAAAAGATTGATGATATCCAATATTTCTATCAACATATTGTCTAAAGGTTATAAAAGTCTCCTCTTCACACTCCTCAATTGCTAACGGCAGCAGTGGTGGTCTAAATGAGGTTTGATATATCCATGAGACAGATTCCATGGTTTGCAGTGCTTTGTTTTAAAATGGTCCTTTGCAGCTATCAGTATTTTGTCGTTGCTTTGGGGAGGGAATGGTATGCCTGAAATCCTTTTTAACTATTATGGTATGTAGAGTCCCCAGGTGTGCTGTAGATTTTTTAGGTAACTTAGAAAATGCCAGGATATTGATGAAATTTCAGTGTTTTTAATGCATTGACCGATGCATATATATTCTTTTCGGATCAGGTGCAATGCACACACTCTGTAGGTAGAGCTGTTGTGTAAATAGAAATTGGTGCCTGAGTGTGTTTTAATGTTTACTGTTCCATGCTCAGATGGAATCCATTGAGGTATGTTTTCTTGAGGATTGCCCTCATGTTGCCAAGTAATGTAGTATTCCCTCCTGGTTGGGCATTGTCTTTGCAGAAGATACAAAAACACCGCTGCTTGTATGACAGTGATTCTCCTTTACAACAACCATTGTGTGTTATGGTCAGGAGACACAAACATAGACAAGCACACACATTTGATAAGCTTCTTCAAATTTCTATCTGCCAAATGCACTCAGGGTTGTGGTCAGTCAAGGACTATGGCAGAAAACACCAGGCCAAGGTTCTACTCAATGGGACTGATCCTGAGACCATGTGGTTGAGAAACCAGCTCCTCCGCACATCCATGCCTAGACCTGTCGAAATTAGGTTTCGTTAGACAAGCATAGCTTTACGTGTGTGTGTGTGTGTGTGGAAACATTTAAAATAAGTGGTGTGGGGCATAACACAATGCTTTATTTAATGGGTCATGAATTGAGGAAGTTAGAAAGTCACTGGTTTAGATATTTAAATCTTTATGTGCAAATGGAAGTGGGTTTCTCGTCCGTTCACCCCCTCCGTTTCCAGCCACTTAATTCTAAAACTGAAACCTTGAATCAAACTATAGTAACAAGCCTTAGGCTTTATTTCGCTTGAAGAAAAGGAGAGATAAAAGTGTGCCACAGTGGGTAATGCTTAGACCTCAGTCCAGTGAGTCTGTTTTTTTTTATTTATTTATTGACTTCCCATAGTTTGTTGACCTCTGTTGCGTTTGGCCTAATTCTACTTAGTTTCATGTAATTACTCCATTTACCACCCTAGTCATTATCGATGGACCCTCCTCTTTGTATATATCCTAATTACATGTTTGTGATGACGTTAGATTGCATTTTGTCAGTTAAAGACAAGAAGCGTCTTTAAATGAGCGTGTGTTGACTTTTTTTTAAATATTTCTGTGAATGGTTTGGTGGTAGTGATGGGTTTTTGAGGAATTTGAAGATTTATATTGTTTTGAATTAACCATGCAATTACCAATTTAGAGATTTCTATGATGTGATTGTTTAGTTATAGCATGACATTGTAGGGTTGAGGTGAGAGGCTGGATCTGGCCATTTAGAATGCTTAAAGGGCTAAAGTTGTATAAAGTAACAAAAAGTATGATAGACCAGTTCATGTCTGTATGGAAAACGTGCTTTTGATCCTATTCCTCTTGAAATACACTGGCTTTGCTTCAGTTAAAATTTCGAGAGAATGAAGAATTTAATAATCTCATTGTTTAACGTCCGCTTTCCATGCTGGCATGGGTTGGGCAGTTTAACTGAGGACTGGCAAGCCAGGAGGCTGCACCAGGATCCAAAGTGATCTGGAAAGGTTTCTACAGTTGGATGCCCTTCCTCATGCCAACCACTCCAAGAGTATAGTGGGTACTTTTTACATGTCACTAGCATCTGCCACACTCAAATGGTGCTTTTTACATATCATTTAGAACACATTATTAGCATGGAATATTGATGGAAGGTTTATTTTTTGGATTTCTTTCAAAGCTGGAAGTTTGCTTACTAGATCCAGGATTGATTGGTTTCAGGTGGGTTAGTATCAGAAGGGATAAATGATGTTGTGGTTAGCCCAAAATACCTCTGTATTTGGCTTTTGACATAGAGAAAACCTTTGACAGGGTCCCCTATTCCCTTATCTGGTGGGCTATGCGTAAGTTAGGAATAGACGAGTTGTTGGTGAGTTGTGCAAGGAATTTTGTGTGCACGTAGTTCACCAAGGATCAGTTCACAGCTCCCTTTTGCTTACTATGGTCATCCGGGCCATCACAGCAGTTTAAGACAGGCTGTCCTTGGTAGTTCCTCTAAGCTGATGACTTAGTTTGTAGAAGCGAGGTCTGGAATTAAAGGGCCTTCAGAGTTAACTTAGCAAAGATCAAAGTCCTAGTAAGTGGGTAAACAGACAAACCACTTGTCCCTTGAGGGAGAAAGCCCTGCTTGATATATATGGAATGGTGCTGGTAGAAACTCCATACACTTCCCAGTGCAAACTGTGGACAGAGGAGATGCAGTGGTATCACAGAAAGATTTAGAGGAAGTAGTCTTTGTATGTGGCAGATGTGCAGATACAGTAAGCGTGAGGAAGGGCATCCAGCTGTTGAAATGCACCTGAGTAATTCTCCAGCTGGCCAGCCCATATCAGCATGAGAACAGATGTTAACAAAAGAAAAGGAAAATGGGATTTAACATCCGTTTTTCATGCTGGCATGGGTTGGACAGTTTGACAGCAGCTGGTGAGGCTCAGGGGCTGCACCAAGGCCCCATTGATCTTTACAGCTGGATGTCCTTCCTTATTCCAACTAGACACATATTCTGGTTGGATTTATACCCACACACAATGTTTCAGATTCTCTTCACCAAATCCAATCACAAGGCCTTGGTCAACCCTGGGCTATGATAGACAACACTTACCCAAGGTGCTGTGCAGTGTGCGAAAAGAACTTCTTGACCCTATGGCCTTTGGGCATTTTTGGAAGTTTTGCTTTTCAGGTTTCTTTGTTAAACATGTAAAGCTATCGAGACATTACTGCAGAAGTGATGTGAACTGTACCAACATTTTCAAATGTTTGAACGTGTCTCATTGTCTTTCCATGAATCGTTTATAAATCAAGCAATTTGATTGATGAACAAACTAAATAATAATCATTTACTGTAGCAAACTAATGACATTAAACCTCTACCTGATTTATTTATTTGATGATGGCTAATTTCACATCACCACGTTTGTAAATGCAGGGATTTATTAATACTTAAAGAATCGTGTTTTGCCTCCCTCTCTCTCCTCCCCTGGTTGAATGGGGATTTGGGACAATACCATATCACGCTCTCCTGCCTATTCTTTCGTCTCTTGTCCTGAGGTAAGGCGCTTTACACGTTGGTAGGGTCTTATAATAAAGTTGATTCTTGCAGGCTTCCGCTTCAAACTGTTTTGTTCTGTCACTGATTTTGCTGTAGTTTCATAAATTGTGTGTGTGTGTGTGTGTGTTGTCACATTTTGTTAGGAGCATATAATAGTGCTGGTATGAAATGAGTACAGTTTGCGTGTGTCTGTGTGTATATATTTAAATGATTGTGTTTAGGGTTGGGTGGTCAGCACAGGTGTTCTATTGTATGTAGGCACACCTTAAAGGTGGATAATTAGTTGATTTTGTGGTTCTTACAGGTGTACAGCTTTTTATGACGAAGTTTTGAAGGTGCTTTGATGCTTAGCTTCAGTGGGAGACATTGGACTCCTTAGTTCATACAGTAATAATCACTTGTGCATGCTAGCCACTACATCATCAAGTAGCTATTGCATTAATTTATCATCTCAAAACTGGTGGAACCTTCTGGTCCGTGTCCAATATATCTCGGTAAAAACAAAAAGTAATTCTGCTCCTTTTCGTATTCAAAATGCTTGTTATAATTCCAGCCCAGATTAGCATGGCAATTTACAGCAAATTGTTGGTTTGCAGAGAGTTAGCGGCAAGCATAAAAATATATCTAAACTATAGTAATTATTTGTTGCTGGAAAGTGTTGGTGATAATTACAGGGAATTAAAACTGCTTTGATGTGTTGTATAATGGTTAGCATGTAAGTGGAACTTTTATCGGTTCCATTCCTCTTGATTTAAAAATCTTGAATATTAAGTCTGTAATGGGCAATTGTTAGGTGGAATCATTTTATTGAGGAATTTGTGTGTGTCCTTGTTTTGTAATCTGCAATTAATTCTAGTAAAAGTTGAGAATAAACTCTTTCATGAAGACACACATTTGTAGCTGCAGCAGTTATTGTTGCGGAATCCTTTATTAATATATTCACTTGGATGTGAATATATCTAATTCAATAAAAAGGGGGAATAGGTGGTTGTGGTAGAAGTTGCCTTGGCAACTATGTGAACTTGGGTTCTGTTTGTCTGCTTAAGCCTCATCAATAGAATTGGTTGATGGAAATTATATGGAAGCCCAACTTCTTGACATAAGACTGCCTGAGCTTAAAAGTCTATTTTAATAGTGGTGCAAACTGCTAGGCATGACAGCTAAATGTTCCTCCTGGCCATCTTTTACAAATAGTGGTGGGAGGAGGTACACAGAGTATAGGGCTGGTGTGGGGTTACATAACTAGACCACGGGACAGTGTCACACCATCTTGGACCCAAATAGACTTCCTCTTTGGTACTTAATGTTTAGCCCTCAGATTTGGCTGCAATTTTTAGATTAAAATTACTCTTTTGTGATGTCCATGTTTGGCAAGATCTAACAGGCAATTACTGGTGTGGCATAGTGGTTTAGAAGTTGTCTTTGCAACCCTGAGGTTTTGGGTTCAAGTCCACAGTGTGCTATGTTGGACAAGTGCCTTTAGCATGGCCCAGGGTCAACCCAGGTCTTGTGAATGACAGTGGGTGGGTGGAAAATGTAAAAAAAAACATTGGGTGGACAGTGTTGACAGCACTGCTTGAGAATTACAATAAGGGCACATATGTCTGGAGTACTCAACCACATGTCTTTAGCTCTTAGATAAATGAGGGGGTTTTCCATTGGTCTCTTAAATTCTGATTGCTTGGATGGAGTTTAAGTCACTTCCACCTAACCCCTGAACATGCCTTGGTATCTTTGCTCTTCTCTCATAACAATCATGCAGCAGCCGAGGACTAGGAACACTAAACAAGTGCACTTATGGTTGTATGAGTAACCTTGTAGTTTCGAGTTCAACCTCACTGCATGGCACCTTGAGTATAGTCCTGGACTGATCAATGCCTTGAGGGAAGTTTCATAAACAGAAACTGTATGGGAGGCTATTGTATGTGCACGTCTTTCTCTCTCTCTCTCTACCACTAGACAACCTCTGTTGGTGTGTTTACATCCCTATAACTTAGTGGTTCGGCAAAAGATATTGATAGAATAAATTCTTTGGTCAGTTTGTTTGACTAAACCATTCAAGGTGGTGTCCCAGTATGGCTACAGTCCAATGACTGTAACAAGTAAAATACTATGGGGCCACTAAACCTGCTCACATGGTAAAACCTGGATTGCCCTGTAAGATGCATTTCAAGCCATGTTTTTCTCAGTACACCAATTGTGATGGGTTAACTTCATCAGCTGTTCTCTGCCAGAACACACCAACACCATAATTTTGTAATTTAAAAGTCTGTTATATACTACTACCGTGTGTGTGTATTGATTTTTACTGATTTATGCAACTGCATCGACAGTGCATATTAGCAGCTGCTGCAAATTTGTTGGCATGTTTTAAATTTTGAGAGAAACAATGAAAATGATGTGCATAATGACTTAGTTGCCAGATGAGATTAAAATTGTTCCCCATTATAGAATCTATCGAACCTTTTTTGGCATTTTATCTGATGCAGAGCAGTCAAATATTTTTATGAATAGTATCAAGTGTCTATTGGCTTCAGTGATTGTGGTCAATATGTTGTATGGGAGTGCAGCTACAGCTGTGCTTAAGAAGTTGGTCTTGCAACCCTGTTACTTCCGGTTCCAGCCACTCTCCAGTATTTCACTTTAGCCTCTCATCATGAGGCATGAAGCCACTTACCTCTCAGTTCTGTTTTCTCCCCCCCCCCCCCCCCCAAAGTTGAGAGGGTTGTCTTGCAAGTTAGTGGCACTGACCAGTGCCATGTAAAAGGCACGCAATACCCATTAAACTGGTTGGTCTTGAATGATAAAAGAAAATAAAAAGCTATGCAGTGTTTGTTTCCTCTGAGTTTTATATTACACAGTTCCTTGTCATTTGACACTTGTTCAGAGAAATAAGTGGTCAAGTTTGCTGCTGAAATAACATAACCTAGAATTTTTGAATAGTCAGAAGAACCTTCACACTTGGAGAATGCCATCCGTTTGAGAGAGATCATCCTGTTGCAATAGGTTAACCATTGTGTTGGTCCTGTTTGTTGCTATTCCAAACACAGCTGGAGATTGGTACCACATTTAACTGGCCACTACTGCTATTTGGAGAGCATGTATTGATGCATCCTATCAGAAATGCTTGGAAAGCCAGAAGAAAAAGGGAAAAGAATCGTTGCAACAGAGGAGGTTCTTCTGGTATGGGGGGTGGGGTTTGACAGTGGGGTAAAGAAGTGTCACGCAATCCAAAAGGAAGGAACCTGCAAAAGAGGAAGACTGAGGAAGACTCAGGAAAAAAAATGTTGAAAGTTAACTTCATGGAGGTGGGTGGCTGTGTTGACCTGCATTGTTGGGTGGACTTTTGAGGTTTGCTTTTGCTAGTAACATTGTAGATTAGGGTGTGTCCTGCTCACAAGAGTCTATTTCTAGATAAATTTTGTCAGTAATTCCAGATGGTTTTATTTACAGTTGGTTCCATACTTTTAAATACATTCCAGTTCCACTAATGAAGCTTCTTTGTAAGTTTTAGTCCCAACTTTGGCCATTTTTAAGCGTGTAGAGGACATGCTAAATGGGGCAGTAACCATTCACAGCTTATTGAGTTACAAGACTAACCTGTTTCCTTGTATGATTTGTCAGTAATTACACTTAATCAGTCAGTCATTATAACCTCATATGTCAGTAATTTGGGGGGGTATTTTGCACACATACGCGTATCTATGTAAATTGGTAAATGTAAAGACACTTATATCATTGAGTAGGACAGTGTTTGCATTCTCAAAATGGTTGATATTAAATTGGTTGCTTTTGCCCTGAACTGACCAATTCTTTGTTAGTAGAATTGGTTAACAGAGACTGCATGAACGTCTATCAAGTGTGTGTGTGCAGTTGTCCATTCTGCTTCTTCACATCATGAAAATCATCTGAATCAAAATCCAAGATCATATTTACAAACCAAGTGATCGTTGTCTTACCACTCTGCACTTGACAATAAAAAAGATTCCTTCTGGCAACAAGGCAGAGAGTATCCAGCCATAAAATGGAATCTCAAGTAAATTCTCTGTCCAGTTGATGTCCATTTTATAATAGCATGAGAGAAACGGGCCTAAAGTTAACAAAGGTGCACATGTACTTTTAGTGTTGTTGCTAAGTAACAGTGTTGTGTTAATTGTTTTCCCATCATTTCACATTCATTTCCTAAGCTTCCATGACTTTCAGAAATGGTGATGAAAATGAAGCAGGTTTTCTACAGCTGGATGTCCTTCCCATTCCTAACACTCGTTTCATGGGTAGACATTTGCAGGAGGTAGACAATCAACCTCTCTTTTATGATGTTGTTACGCTCATTTACACCCCATTATATGACCCCTAGATGAGTGCATAAACGACGAGCTTCTTTCAGTTTCCATCTACCATACCAACTCATAAGGCTTTTGTTGACCCAAGACTACCATGGAATTGAACCCAAAACTGTATCTGCATGATCAGGAAGCAAACTTCTAAATAAGAACAGAAGAAAAAAAATGTTTGAGTTATTTTTATAGCTGGATGCTCTTCCAGCTGCCAAGCACTTTGTGAAGCAAGTGCCAAGTGTTCTTTTAACTGTGCCACTGTCTCTTAAGTATAAACACAGAGACAAGAAGTATTAAACTTCAAGTTTGGTAATAACTGTTTAATAGTTGTGTAATAGTTACCTGGAACAAGATTTTATTCTATTAAGAATTAATACCCTTGTGTTCATATGTGCATGCCTGTGTAAATGCAATGGTTGGCTGCTCAAGCATTGCCAAGCTTCTGGTTTCTGATTCATACCTGTTCCAGGTGATTACCCACAGTTGTGTAGCAACTGAATTATTGACAAAATATGTTGTCCTATAATCCTCTCTCGTCACCAATCTCGAGTCTGGCGTGTCACTTAATCACTAGTCCAGTTATTCTCCTTTAACGAGCTGCAGTATCATTAGTCAATAGCTTGCTGATGAAAAATCCTTAATCAGCTTGGCTATTGATAAATCTGGCTGGCTGAAGAGAGAGAGGCGGACAGATTTAGTATTTGTGGGGGTCACTGGTAGCATTTTTAAAAACTGCAGCTGTTGCTTTACTCTCTTTTAATTATCTTCACAGATATAGAGAGAATGGGTTTTTTGTTTTTTTTTTCTCTCTCTCCATATTACAGAATGAAGAAACAAGTCTTTCTTCTGTCTTCTATTTAGATTTCATAAATTGTAAAAATATAACCTGGTCATTCTACCTTCAGAATGAATTTGTTAATTTGAGAGAGAGAGCATCAGCTGTGCCATGTGACTAGTACACCACCCAATCTACTAACCTACCTACAGTGGGTGCTGTAGGCAAGTCTTTCATTCCCCATTAGTCAACTAGGTTGTGGTGTAACTTGGTAAATGACTGCCCTTCTACAATGATAGCTTTTTAGAGTTGCAACACTTTGCTTGTCTATCATTTATCTAAACATTGAATACTGTGTGTGTGTATACACTACTGCTGCTGCTACTACAGCAGACTTTTCACTACTACCACCAGGTGGCGTGATTTCTGTGGAATCATTTTCATATTCTAATGTGGCAGTAGCTGATTCCTTTTTGCTTAATTTCCTTCATCTTAATCAGTGCCATCTGTGCATGAGACACAGAACATCTGTTAATGTACAACGTAAATAGTACAGATATATAATTTCTGTATATATATTTTTTATATATATATATATATATAGATACCTCAGGTTTATATTATAAAGTTTAAGAAGAAAAAGAGCAGGATATATTTTCAACTTATTTGCATTCAGTTTTCTATGTTGGGGTGGGTGAGGGTCTTTTCTATTTGCATAAGAATTGCTAAATCTTTCTTTCTCCAAAAGCACACAGTGAGAAATATACAAATTTTTTTTTCAAGTTGAATAATAGATTGAGGCAAGCAGCAGCAGAAGAATTGCCCTGAGGAGCTACTTTGCATGGCGGTGGCGGCGACTGAGATGCTGCGACTGAGATGGCGGCGACTGGTGGCGGTGGCGGCGACTGAGATGCTGAATAATTGTAGAACTGTCAGCGACCTTTCGCTGTGTGTTTGTTCTTCTTCTTGACTTTTCAGTGAAGGCATCAGTTGAAACGACTTTCCAGGCCGAGGGCAAAAGCAACTGGCAACATAAGATTTCCCATCGTTTCCTGCAAATCACTGCAAAATTCCTTATATGGTACGATCCCAAGATAGCTGTCTGCAAATGAAACGCATATCTGTTACGGAAATGTATTACAATTCATTGATTTTGTCTTTTATTCAACATGTTTATCCCCCCCCCCTTTATCTCTCTCTCTCTCTCTCACTTCATCAAAGACACTGGTTTTATCAAATGACATTTCAAGACAGTAATATCTGCTAGCTAACTGTGTGTCCTTAGAGACCAACATGGTTTAAATATATAGCTAATGAGATCATTTCCTTCTTGCTGGTCGTTGAAGAAATTTTGTTTGAGAACTTATTTTTAGTCTCTCACCGATTGTTACTTAATTTCCCTTGACAGTGAAAGAGAACGAGTGTGGGATATAATTACTGTAATTGTTTAGTTCCAGTTGCTGGCGGATGGGTGGACAGAGAGAGAGGGAAGATTCAAATAGAAGTAGGTGAGCGCAATTTGCCGGAAATGACATGGAAGTCTCTATCTCTATAGTGGTAGAGGAACTGGGACTTGTGGCTGTCATATACAATGGTGATGGTTGGTGGCGGGGGGTAATATGTTTAAACATCTCTCTGATTTACCTGTAAGTTAAAAATATATAACATTTATTATTAGACCATGGAGTGGCAGAAACATTCTGAATAGAAATGACTACCTTGGTCGTATTCAGCCCCGCACTGTGTGTGTTGCCGGGATCTGTCAATAGAATAATTATCAAATACAGTAATTGATTCACTTAATTATTACTCCCCTTTTCCAAAACTGTGTAAGCCCTTCCAAATTTGCCTTGCTTTGCCATAGTACCCCTCATTGACTTCCTGATTGTGTTGTGGCATAAAGCTTCTTTTCAACTGGGTGAAAACTGTCATCCCTCAAGTTTGACTGCACCCTATTTCTCCCAGAAAGAGAGAAAGAAAAGAAATCTCGGTCCAGGACTGTTGCTATAACCTTGAAAGGGAGATATATACTAAGTTAACCGTAGCAGGATTTGAACTGGGAGTGTACAGAGCCAAAATGATGATGAGAGAGCAATCTGTGCCAAGATTCGACCAAATTTAGAGATTATTGGAAGTGGCAGAATAGTTTAGTGGAAAGTTCTCCATAAACTAAGAAAATCTGTTTGTCTGAGAAAACTGTTTCTTTTTATGTATTTTCAAAGATCACCGTTGTTAACACTGGCATCAGTGATTGGACCAGTTGTGACATATACAGCCTGGTTTTATGACCAATTTCTTTTGGTTCCTCTGTTACCAACACAATGAAGTCAAGGTGAGAGTTTTGGTCAGTTCAGCCAGTTGTGTTGCTTTGAATGTGGGTACAACATGGCCAGCTGGTCAAGAAGTATCTCTTCACTTATCATAAGGACCCTACTTTATGACGTATGTTTGACTTTATTCTTGGGTTGACTTCTAAAGAGGGCAAAATAATTTTTTTTTTCCCTGAAATTTGAAATTCTTCCTACTCAGGGGTTTTGCTGACTCTACACACTTTAATTAATTGGGCAAGGAGTTTATTTGATCAAACCTTTTCTATTGAAATCAATAAATCCTTTTATTTTACTTGTTTGATAGCATAAAAGATACAAGGACATATCAGATGCACCCTAATTTCAGCAGCGGGGTGTTGGGCTCTTTGTGAGTTTTTAAGGCTTTTTTCTTCAGTATCTTACAGTTTTGTGTTGAGGGTTTCATACCTAGTTGTGTTGCTGCCACCAAGGCCTACGGCTGCCTCTCATCTTCATTGATGATTAAACATCAGTCTTCTAAAATCTCATTCCTGTACCAGCTCCAAGCAACCAGTGTTAATTACAATCAGTCTGACCATAAACCCCCCATGAATAACGTCATAACTCATTGTCTCTTCCTTTCGAATTGATCCAGTTAGGCATATTCCTCATGATGGTGGGGGGGGGGGATCCTTATCTTTATTAAAACAATTTGTAAATTTCAAAGCCACTTGTGTGTTTACAAAGTGTTTTTCTTTATTTAACCATCTTCTTGTTAAATAGTAAAGTTTTAAGTTTTGGTTAAAGACACTTCACAACTATACTTTGTGGGTACAGTTATCTATGGACCTGTTCACAATTTCAGGGATCATAATGAGTTCTGTAAGGCTGCTATTTAACTCCTCCTTGTGTAGGGGTCAGCAGATGTATTAAAAAAGCCTTAAACATCCTTTCTAAACCACAGGTCAACTGTCTTTCATCCTTCGAGTTGAAGTAATCTACAGTGGGGTTGCCCCTCATTGCTGTCTTTGTGTCGGTTCCTGTTACTTGTGTTCAATACAGGATGCTACAAGAAAGATTCTCTCCTTTATTACTTCAAATTTCTTACTGTATCTTCCAATGAAATATAATAAAGAAAAACAAGCCTGGCTTAGAATTTATTTGACCAGTGCTTCTATCATTGGTTCTACCTCAATCTAGAAGCTTGTGCTGATAATTTAGTTTAAAAATAACACTTAAAGTTTATTGCGTTCTGTGAACAATGAGCTTTTTTGTTTTAAACCCACAAACTGTCTACTAGCAACCCACTTGGTTATCTGCTTGAAAAAGTTCTTGTAAAGTTCTTTTTTTTTTCTTTTTTTTTTGGCCAATAACTAGCTGATTGGTTGACACACAATATTGATGCTTAAAACCGGAAAGCCTACACCAGTTGTGTAATTAGGTCAAGTGCATTTACATTCATCTGTATGGACTCACTGTCCTGGATTGTTTTTCATTCGTATGGAGATATTTAATACTTAAGTGGAATACTGGTACCATAATATTTGCAAGGCTTTTAGTCAGCTTGAGGCTGTAGTAGAGAACACTTGCCTGAGGTATCAATCATACAATGGAATTGAACCCTGGACCATTTGGTTGGAAAGCAAATTTCTTACCAACAGGCATTGGTGTTAATTTCATCACTTGTTTTCTGTGGTATGAAAGCCTTTTTGTTGGGTTTCAGGCGTCAGTAAATAACTTTCATTATTACATTCCTTTGTTGAGGAGGCACTCTATGTATGCTACATTCCCTCAGTCAGCTGCTGGTTCTGCCTAAGAGAAAGTTCCATTATTAAATACATTTAGCTTCCCCCCCCCCCTCTAAGGGCTATCAGCTGAGTGCCACCAAATTCTTGAATATTTTCGAAATTTATTGAAACACATGGCTGTTTCAATTATTTCATTGGAGATATGTCAACCCACCAAAAGGCTTTAATGAAGCCAATTGTAACCGAAGTCTTAGATTATTTCTTTTAGTATATCTTCTCTTGAAGAATGTCATGAACCTTCTCACTAACAGAATCTGGGTGAAAGGCATTTATTGTGCTGTCAACCTTCTCAATAACAGTCTGGGCGAGAAACTTGCACCCTTCAAATCATTCCTCCCCTTCTCTCTCTCTTTCTCTCTCTCTCTCTCTCTCGCGTACTTCCAATTCCACAAATTATTTTAATAGCCTTTGGTTGGATATAAAATTACTGCACTTTCGAGATAAACACAATAATTAAGAGTTAGATTTTCACTGTACAAGCCCTCCTTAGCAGGGTTGGTTGGTTGGTTGGCTTGGGTAACAGTGCTTGCTGTAACCGCGCGCGCGTGTGTGTGTGTGTGAGTTGAGACTTGACAGATGTTGCAGCAGTAATTTTGGTGAGGGGGGGAGCAAGAAACTGGATATTGAATCAACTCGTTGCCTGAGCTTAAAGGTTAATTCCGATTGGTTGTATGGTTTTCAAGTTGGCCAATCAGCTCTTTGCAAACATAGTTGACTGTTTTTAAAGTATATAATTTCGCATCTAATCTCTCTACATTTCCCAACTCTCTCTCTCTTTCTCTCTCTCTCTCTCTCTCCATTGTCATAGCACATTTTCTGTGCTACCGTTCGTTTGTTCCTACCTGTCCATTCTAATAACATGTTCTTAGAACAGTTTCTTCTTGTACAAATGTTGGTTAGTTAAGGAATGGTTTTGAATTTTATTTTGTAGTGTTTTCTTGGTATTCTGACAAGAAAAAAAAACACTATTCCTTGATTCCTGTCTCTCTCACAACTTCAGGACCCACACCTCACTTTAAGGTTTGTATGGGACGGCGGGGAGCATTGCTGCAGGCAATGTGACATCACAAGACAGTTTTTTTTTAATGACATGAGTAACATTTGAGAACCTAAAAAGCTGCTGCTGTGTACTTTAATAAGCTGGAAGGTAGTCGATGGTTTCAAGTGACAAGAACTACTCGTCTGTAGATTGGTGTGTGTGTGTGTGATGAACAGTTCTGGTATAGAAGCTCTTTCTCTGCAGTCTCTCCCATGCCATGTAGACATAAAACTATGGATTTGGTAACATCTATTATGTTCACCACTACTACCATTCCTCTCTGTTGCTACATCTCTGCCATTTACCACGCCTGTACTTGTCGTCACTGTACTCCGTATTGGGATTTGTATGGCAAATAGTAATGTGGTATGCCTCGTTGTACGCCTGTCCCACAATCGAACATCTGTTGTAGAACATCTGCCATTAATAGCAATCCGAAATTACTGGACCATCCCGGAGCTGAGTTACACACAAAGCTCCCATTTGACACACTCTACATTCTGCTCTGTTCAATTAATCTCAATATCTCTCTCTCTTTCTCTCTCTCTCTCTCTCTCTCTGCCGTGTGTTTGTAAACACACGTCTACCCTCTGGTTACTCAAGTTTCTCCTAACACCCAGTTATGTGTTGTGGAGCCGTATTCATTTTTGTTGTTTTTTATTAAAAAAGGACACAAAATTGTGACAAGTTTCTGAAAATAAATGTAAACTTGTTTTAACATGTTGCATTGCTTACTGGACATTCGTGTGTGTGTGTAGATAAGCACTGCTTGAGCAGTGACAGTTTCACAGCGCTTACATAATATTAAAAAAAGCTCTTTTACCTTCTCTCAATTAATGTCTGCGCTTAGTGACTTATGTGTTCGTGTGTGTGTGTGTGTGCACAACCCCCTTGCGTACCTGTATTGTCGTTTCTGTGTGTGTCGTAGTAATAAGCGTTGAAATTTTCCTGTGTACTCAATTGATTTTATTTTTATACATTAATACATAGCTCTGTGTGTGGGAGAGGGAGACAACACAATCGATCGTTGACAGGTGCTGCACCCCCAACCATACTGTCTGTCTGTGCGTATGTATTTTATACAGACACACACACACACACATCTCCTACCTGAGTGCCTCACCTTGAAAGTAAAGAACGATTTCCTTTTCTGATGACCCTGTCCTTACCTCTCGTTCCTTCCCCTTTACCTGGTCACTCCTGCTGTTTGTTAATGGTCGGAGTGCCATTAGTAGAGAGATTGTTTTAATCTTGTGCAATCAGAAAGGGTGTTTTGCTGTTTTAAATTACAAAAGTGTAATTGTCTCCGGTTTGTATCGTTCATGAGAGGGTTGGGTATATAATTTCTTCCTGAACTACAAACATTATGACTGTGTGTGTGCATATCTGTAATTATTTGTGCGTAATATATTCTTTAGGGCTGTATAATGTGTATGTATATGTATTTATTATGTAGCGTGTCACCTTTTTATTGCTTCGTCACTCTGTACCTGTTAAGTTTTAATGCGACGTAATTGACTCGTTATATTACAGTGTGGATTATATCAGAGCTATTGGGTTTTTACTAAATTTCGTTCATTAAAAGGATTATAAGTCTTGTTTGGGATGTCCCCTTGTCAATTTTGGTGGCGTATACAATTTCCCTTTAATTGAGCCTTACCAGAAAGTATATTTTAGAATCGGTGAGGTGGCATGTATTTGAAGCAGGTGTGATTGACTGGATGTCTGTATGTATGTTTGGTTGGATTTCTTTCTCTATTAAAAAATGTAGGGTAAAATGAGGGAGTGGGGGGAGGGGACACCGGAAAATGTTGCTTTGTCTACATTGTAGGGGAGATAAATGTTACGATACTTCGCGTGCCACAATTTTTTTTTTTTTTTAATCTAAAAAATATTAATTTCGCAGCTGTTTCCTAAATCTTTTGTCTTTTACATTTTTAAGACTTTTGAATTGTATTGACGTTACTTTTAATAATTTTATTGATTATAGATGCTCATTATTTTTTTTTTTTGTCCAGTAAGGGAAATAACTCCTTCTCGGATGTTATCCGACTTGCTTCCCTTGATATTTGTTCCGAGTGCTCTCCCTTGAACTATTCTGAAGGTTTTAACTATAAAGGGGAGGGGGGTTTTCCAATTTTATTTATAATGTATTAATGGGTTGTTGTTTTTCTTTTTTTGCAGGGATTTCCTGTCGTCTGGAACAAAGGTAAAGGCGATTTTTATTATTGTTTCGTGTTTTATTTTACGTTTATTTTATTAAAATATGTTAACTACTTGGTCGTAATAAACTTTCATTAGTGCCTGAACTGTTTGTATGTAGGATTACTGCTGTGGTTACTTTTAGAAGTTTTGTCAGAGGACAGATACAGTCTGTGTGTGTGCTATATATATAAGGTAAATAAAGATGTTCTTTGTTCTTGTGGCTGTTGTATGTTTTTAGATAAAACGTTGGTCAAGTAAGTTAATGGACACATCAGCAGCAGCTTGTCGGGGGCGACCATGTGCTGACTAAATATTGACAACCTCTTTTTATTATAGAGAACAATGGGTCTTCATGTTGTTTACAGCTTTCTCGGTAGACTTTCTCTCTCTCTCTCTCTTCAGATACTGGCGACATTAAAGATAGGGCAATACAAAATGTATTCTCTCTATCTATCTATCTCTATATATAATGTAGCTGTTGGTTGTTAGCATTTGGGGAAGTATGGCCGTTTCCCATCAATAACTGCTTAAAAGCGAATTTGATTGATGTTCAGAAAACATTTTCTGTTTAATTATTTAATAAATAATAAGGCCTGTGTTGTTCCAACTGGTAGTTGCTAGTTAACTGCAGCGTTTCCAAACTTTTCATCAACGAGGCCCACTTTCTAAGGCATTCCAAGGAAACTGACTTGAGTTTTTTTTTTTTTTATGGAAAATCGTCTTGAAATAAATATAGCAGTGTGGCTTTCATTGTGTAGTACGTGCTTATGCATTTTACATTTTAATATCCCAAAGTAAGTGACTCCTAGACTGGAAACTAGTAATGTGTCTTTCAGATTTCGTCATATTTAGCAATGACAGTCTTGGGGAAAAGCAGTTAGGGACCCCGTAGTCGTCGTCACTCTTGTGCCTCATTAGTAGTCGTCATCCTGCTGGGTGACACCCTTGGCATAAATCTGTTGCTATTAGTGTTAGGAGGAGGTAGTGATTGGGTCACTCCCATCAAGTTGTGTGTGTGTGACATATTCAGAATTAATTGTTGGTTGAGGGAGGAGGGAAGTTACATAAGGGTCCGGCTGTCCCTTCATGAGTAGGACGTATTACATTTTAACGTAGTGATGCAGCTCTAAACCCACGGTAAAGTAACGAACGTGAGCTTTTGTTGTAAGGTCTAATCTTTGTAAATATGTGTGTTAGGATGAGGGCTGATTTTTAGATAAAATCCAAGTTTGTAGTGAAACCACCTCCATCCTCGTTCACTGCCACTCCACTTTGGTGTCCAAGTGGAAACAGACCTAACCAACAGGTCTCCATTGTTCCTTCAAGTACCAATATCCTGTTGTGTCTTTCTGAATCCTTATCAGCTTCACCAAAACTTTATTAAGGAGTGCTTCATCCTTTG
The DNA here is from genome assembly GCF_046866305.1 of Octopus bimaculoides. Taxonomy (NCBI): domain Eukaryota; kingdom Metazoa; phylum Mollusca; class Cephalopoda; order Octopoda; family Octopodidae; genus Octopus; species Octopus bimaculoides. The sequence continues at coordinate 2,003,465 of NC_142946.1, forward strand.
TTTTTAACATTCCAAAACATTTTCTTTTCTCTATTTTATTGTCGGTGTAAGTTAAGGACCAACCCACACTTTTTTATGGGGGGGGGGGGTTATACTATACAATATTTGTATCGTTATTCTGAAATAATCTGGGAACCTATTTCACAAGGTTTTAAAGAGAAATGTTTCTGAGACTATAAGAATAGGATGTAAGGCCTGAAATTGGTGATTGGTGTTTGCTTGTACTTTATTTTATCGACCCTGAAAGGATGAAAGCTAAAATAGGCCTGCGTGAGATTTGAACTCTGAATGAAAATAGCCAAAAGAAAATCTACTACAATGGCATTTTTCCCCGACATTCTCTGTCTCTCTCTCTCTCTCTCTAACATGGAGGTGTGATAATATATTCGTGATTGCTCTGTTAAAAGTTGTATTATTTCTGTTCTGTGTAAAAAATGTCCCAATAGTTTGTATGAGTGATGTTTTAGCAAAAAGTCATTTCCTCTCTCTCTCTCTTTAATATTTTATATCGCTGTTTGCTAGATTCTATGTTAATTGCTTGCCTTCTCTTCTTTATTGCAAATAACATTGCTAAATGTCAACACATTTTTCGAAATTATGTTAAAATGTCTGAGTGGTGCTGCTCTGCCGGCGACGGCAGTGAGGTGGGGGAGGGCCTCAGAAAAGCGAGCTTTATACAGATTAATTTGTCTTAAATGTCATAAGATGACTGGGATATTGTAATTGGCAGCATTTTGTGTGCTACTGGATGGAATATGATGGTTGCTCAGTTTTGAGTTGGTGAGGGCTGGGGGGGGGGCTAACCCCCACCATACTTCCCCAAAGCAGAATGTTGCTCTTTGTGGTCTTTTTAAACTTCCATCCCAACACGGCTTTTTTAATACATGTGTGCGGTACAGGGAGTTGATTAATTCTCGATCTCCTAGTTAAAGGGTTGGAGTACACCCGAGATTGTCACGGGTCTGTTGTGATTATACATCTACCTGGTCGGCAAAGGGAACTTCATGTGCTAGAAATAACTGAAGGCAAACCTTCAGAATTGAATGGTTGATTATATAAGCCTTAGATATATTGTCTAGATGATAGATTCATCGGGGTGATCATAATTGGAACTTCTTCGATTACAGGTTTACTGTACAGGACACTTAGTGTGGTGTTGTCATAGATATTGTTTGATGAGAGATTTTACTGGATCCAAACGGATCTTGGTGTAAATGACCACTTTTTTATGCTTAGCGTGTATCTCGGGGGGTCCCCTCCATATCTCTATGTACCAGATAAAATCTGCTTGGCTTGATGGCCCCTATGCTACCTCTGAGTTTGTTCTACGGTCCATTGAATGAAACTAGAAAACTTAAAACAACAAAAAAGATTGTGTATTAGGAGTTTAAATGGTAGGGCGTGATGAACTCTGCGATTTTGACCATAACATTCCAAGGGAAAGAACGGTAAATCTGTAGTTTAGCGCCGCAGCCAGGGGTACGGAGTTCGCTCGACCGTTATCGTGGTCCCTCTGTGTCCCTTTGCTTGATGTGTGTGTACTGAACCCGCCCTTGCTCTTTTTTTTTTTTTAACGTTAATTGCTTTTATCTTTCCATTGAACTCCTCACTCACCCATCCCCCTTCTCTTGTCCCATCGTACTCTGTCACCGCAACCGTTTTGGGCTTTGTGTGTGTATAAACGTTGCTGGTGAACACACTTCCTCATTGCTCATTAACCTCCTCCCCCTTAATTTCTTATGTTAATTATTTCATTAGCATCTACTTTTGGCAATTAATAATATTTGTTCTGGCATGTCGTCCCCCTCCCCTCATTAGCTTTCATTTTCATTTTGTTCATTTTTTTTTTCAATTACTTTCTTCTTCATTGTCACGTATTATTACTGTTTGTTAGTATTGTTTCATTATCAGGTTTACATCATTAATTTTGTTTTTCTGTGTTTTTTCTTTTTTTTTTCCTCCTTTTAATAATTGTAATTGATTCTCGACGCCGCCGCCACTGTACACTCCCTCCATGTCCCACACCCTCTTACCTTTTCTATCTCTTTTGTTTGTTTGTTTGTTTCTTTCCCATTTCATGTTCTACTTATTTATTCATGCTGATATTAAAGCTGGAATGTGGACACTTCGGTAATGCTTTACCACATGGGACCTTTCGCTCTCCTCCTCCTCCTCCCTCTATTTACCTATGTTTTTACCTTCCCTCTCCACCACCTCCCTCATATTTGCCGCCTTTTCTCTCGAAATGAATGCGCAGAGAAGAGAGAGAGGTGCAGTTTCTTGAATGTTAACTTTTACATATTTCACTGGAAACGATCGCATGTATATATATATATATATATATATATATATATGAGGATATATATCTTCGTATATAATATTTAGAGTATGTACTCTTGTGTGTGTGTGTATGTATAATTTAAAATATGAAGTGTTTCTGGTGCTAAATGAAAGGACTGCTTGTTGGCCTTTGATATTTAGCTATTGTCAGGCATTCGGTATGCTTGACCAATTACTTAGTCTACCTCCTCCTCCACCACACCACCACCAGTTGCTTCTCTCTCACCAACCCAACCTAAACTTTTTTTTTTTTCCACGACGGGTTCTGTCTTGTTTTCAGCTTCAAAACCCATTGTCACTATTTTTCAATAGGAGAGCACTTAAAAATCTATAGTGCGGCGGCGGCGGTGGTGTTGCTCTTAGCAGCCTCTCTGCTTGGAAAGAGGAGGGAAAAAACAACAACAAAAAAAGGAAAAGAAAAACGAGAGAGAGAGAGAGGGGGGGAAAGTTGGGCTTTTACCATGCAAAATATAGCAATTGTATTATTGTGCCGTCACCACCAGCAGAAATGTTACAGCTGCTGCTGTTCAATATCGTAGCCAGTGGTAGTTGATTCCAGCTTTTTCTCTTTCGCTCTCTCTCTTCCCCTAGTTAACACCACCACCACCACCACCGCTGCTGTTCACTAAACTAAAACTAACGAGATTTGCCTGTGTGAGAAAAATAAGGCTTGTGTGGTTTGGTGGTGGTTCATATATTTATTTTTTTTGTTTTATTTTTTTTTTTTTCTTCTTACTGGGACAGATCTGGTGACAAGAGAGATACGCACTCGCATACATACACGCTCCTCTAGTACTCATCCTGTGTCTCTCTCTCTCTCTCTCTGTCACAACACACTCACACATACATATTACAGTCAGCCAGTGTTCTCTCTAGAACCAAGCCTCCAGTTGCTGTCTGTACACAACAGCGCCTCTGGTGGCACTAGTTCGCCCGCCCGTATATCGGGCACCTGTCAATGACTACACCACCAATATTAGTGTTATCACAACTGGAATTTACGATGATTGGAACGCCATCATCATCGCCGCCACCTGCAGCACCACGCCGGATTTATTGACACCCTCCCCCAGACTAAGATATATATATATATATATATATATATATATATATATATAAATTCTTGGAACAAGAAATTGTTGTACACCCCACCCATCTCGCAAAGGTCCTGAGATGTATTTATGCTGGTATCCAACTTACAACCAAGCTCCACTACATGTGCCTCCTGTACAGCCTCTTCCCACCCTTCCAGCCCCTGGTCCACCACCACCACCCAGTGAGATAATATTACCATTGCAGTTTGCCACTGAACAAATTTTCCCTGTCAGTAGGAAGGTGAGTGTTTCTACCAGATATAAATCAGCATTTTATATATATATAAATACGTATATATATATATATACACTTATATTATTGTGTGTCACCTGTTTGGTCCTGTGTATAGATTTGTCATTCGTATACTACTTCCCATAAGTAGCCTTCGATTTTTTCTATCCAAAACGGTTTTCCAACCTGATGTTTACATGCTATTTATAGTTTTAGGTGCTTCGAGATCCACCGTTTTTCAAAAAGAGACTTCTCACCACTATGTGATTTTCTGTGTGTATTATGTATATAGTCAGATGGTATATATAGCCAATGTATGTATATAGAAGTGTAAAATAATTCCCTGCCCACGAGGTTTCTCAATATAAAAAATGCTTTACTGTGTTTGTTTTACAAAGTTTTTTTTTATTTCTTTAATGTGACTTGTTTTTTCTGGTGTCCCCGCTACCATCCTCACCCTCGGCTACTGCCCTTTCATGACCCCCTAATTATGGGAAGGGCATAAATGGCACATAGCCACACTTGGAACTTTCTCTCTGAATATGGGTCCTCCTTGTGTGTGTGTGTGTTTCTAATCTTATATATATATGCTTGCCCCCACCGACTAGAGTGTGTGTGTATAGAAACCTGTTCTGTTAATGCTTGCTCCCTACCTTCCTTTTTCCCTTTCAACCAACCAACTTAGTCTCTGATCTTGCTGTTGTTCCTTTGTGGTGCCTCCCTGAACACCACACAATACAAACCCCAACACAAGCAGCACATGCTGCTTAAAGACTTTCTCCTCTCCCTACTCTCTTCAATCTTTACTTCCCTTTGTGCTTCTTTTGTTTGGCTTTTTTTCCCTCCTTTTCCACATAAACCACCACCACCACCACCACCACCCCTTCCCCTGCTTCTCCTTTCAGATATCTTTTTCTGCTTTAGCTGGCTCTGGGAAGCCTTTTTATTGTTCACCCATATGTGTGCGTGTGTGAGAGTCTATGTTGCTGTCTGTATGTAGCCAGTGCCCGCCAAGTGGTTTTGATTCCCTCAAATTTACTTAAAATGCCCCGGTGGGGGGGGGGTCTCTGTGTGTGCGCGCGCATGTAAATGTGTAATAGTCCTGTCACCTTATTGCAGACAACATAAACTCCTTTATGTATACACCTTGGCACAGACATGGCTATGTGGTTAAGTTTACTCCTCAACCACGTGGTACCAGGTTCCGTTTTGCTCTGCTGCACCTTGGGCAAAATGCCTTCTATGTCATAAGACTTGGGTTGATCACTCGTTAGGAGTGAAGTTTGGCAAAAACTGGAACGAGAGTCCGTTTGTGTATAATTAGTGGTTTAACCTTTTATTTCACAAAAAGAATAAAGGGTAGTCGATGTTTGCTCCAGATATTGATGACAAAATTGTTCAACATGGAATTTTGAGAGAAAGTTATAAATTTTGATCACCATTATAAACAGGAAGTTTATACCATGGAACCAGGGGTGGTATCATGCTTCGTGTTGCAAACTTTTTTCGTGTGTGTGTGTGTGTGTGTGTGCCCAGTAACTTAACAGCTTGATTAGATATGTTGGAATAGTGGAATGAAAACAATCTCTAGAAGTTGTGGTCCACTGGCAGAAACTTGTAAAAAGAATATTTTTTTGTTTTTAATCATGTGGCCGAGAGGGGGTACAGCCATCTTGATTGGGTTGTTTTTTTTCTGTAATGAGAAAATTTTCCATATTATGTAAAAGTTTGAAGATTTTAATTACTGCATTGACTAATTAGCTGCCAGACTGACCAACAAGTATGGGATTTTGATGATGGTGGTGGTGGTGGTGTTTACAGGTTCCTACTATGAAGACATCCGACACCCGCCTTTCTTTTTTAAGCATCATCCCCTGGTCTATATTTCTATTGAGTCATCATAGCTGTATATATTGATGACTGGTTTAGGTCACTGCTGCTGCTGCCATTGGGCTTCCATATTATTTATTGATCCAAGTGATCCAGGAGAGAGTCAATGGATGGATTGTTTTGATAGTTTTTAATTTATTCCACACTACACATGCGTATCTGGCCACATTATCATTATTATTAATAATACAGCTAGCAGTTGTGTGTCAGACAAAGTGATCAATGACCTTTCTTACAACTCCTTTCAGTGTTAATACTGACCCTGGTACCAGTTGTGTACTGGGCGTCACTACCCCTTAATTTGCTGGTCTGGCACCAGAATTTGAAAACACTAATATTGGGTTTCTAATTTAAACAATGGTCCTGCAAGTTGCTCTCAGGGGAAGGAACAGATGGTACTATCAACCTCTTTACTTGATTTTCTCAACAAACCCTTGGTGAGGAAAGTCAAGGTTGTTGACCTTGGCAGAATTTGAACTCGGTGGATAAAGGGAACCCATGGCATTTTAGTGTTTTTGGCCACCTCACTGCCATAATAATAACTGGAAGGTAATAATAAAAATGTTTTTACAGAGTAACCCTTTTCTGAGAGCCAGCTGTAAGGGACCTGGTGGTGATATTTGAATATCTATGGTCAGCTCCCACCACTGAAAAAAAAATATGGTTTTATCTAGCAAGTTTAGCAGTCACAGAAGCAATACAGGGAGCCATATGTAGTTGCTGTTGGTTGGAACTGATAACAGCTGGATCTCGGAATCATTTATAAAAACTGGAATGTTCTTGACTGTTTTCAGTTTAGGGACTGCATTTACTGTAAGGTGTGTTTTCTGGGATCTTATAGTTTCTTGCTTTGTTCACCAAGGTGGTTCCATGTTGTACTTTAATTGAAATATTGTCTTAACCAGTGGGACTGGGGAGGCGGTGTACTGATGTCACTGGAGTACAATGGATACAAGGGAGATAATTTAACTGCCAGTGCCCTATCCTTTCACCTGTCTGCTTCGGCAAAAGGTGAAGGTAACTACTGGCTTGGTTCAATTGGGTTAGTCATGTGTGGAGTGATTCTGTCCAGCTAACATTGTTGTTGCAGGAGGCTTTGATGTCTAATGTATCCCATCCCACCACTGTCCATTATTCTATAGTTATATAAACATGTTAAATATTTTATTTACTGAAATAATTTAAATTTTCTACACTCCCCTCCCCTCCCCCATACTGGGATTATTCATTAATCTGTCGGGGGGGGGGGGGGGGCATGTATCATATTTTCAGAAATTGTATTCATCCTTTGATGTTTGTTTGGAAAACCTTGTGTATGTTATTGTTGTTGGAAATGAGATGTGTTAAGTTGCAGAAACAGCTGTCACTTTGGTTTCATGTGGCCCACATTCATTAGCAACAACAGTGAGTAACAATTGTAACAGCTGATAAAGGCAAGTGAGGGAGGTGGTGGTGGTAGAATGTGTGTTTTCTGTTCAATTGCTTGTGTTGTTGTTCTTGTATAAATTCAGTGGATGAAGTCAGGCAAGATATGATAGTATTCACACATCAATTAATAACTATTGATAGGGGGCCACCCCACTCCCACCTCTCAGGAAGGGACTTGCTCGGCAGAGATGAACAATAGCTGGTTTCATGTGGTCTCTGGGCCTTTCTTGGGAGTGAAGAAGGGTCATGGCAGCATTCCATTCATTGATCAAGGAAGAAATTTTTCCTTCACTTTTAAATGGTTTAATGTTATCATCATTGGTTAATTTAGAATAGTTGACATCTCTTCTGCTTTGCAATGTTCTTAAAATTCGATTCGGTTTACAGCAAGGAATGGTATATTTTTGTCATTAGATTGTAGCCAAGCTGGGGCACCACTTTGAAGAATTTTAAGCCTGATATTCCATCACTTTCTTTGACTGCAAGCAGTGATGGGGAAACAAGTACAGAAAAAAGAAGACACATAAATACATGACAAGCTTCTTTTAGTTTCCACTAACAAGTCTTTGGTTAGTCTTAGGCTGTGGTAGAAGGCACTTGCCTGAGTTTCCACACAGTAGGACTGAACCTGGAACCATGCGGTTAGGAAACAAGCTTCTTACCACACAGCCACGCCTGCACCTCAATTTCTGGGCTGGGTGAATTACATGCCTCTGTGTGTGTGTGTGTAGATGGAATGGTTAGATGATAGAAATTGTGGGACTAAAGTGTTTCAGAGAATCGTCTTTTGTAGAGCTTTAAAAAACAAAAGAAACTTTCCCGGAGTTCCCTCAAGTGATGGAATGAAGATTTCATCGTAAAAAAGCCCCAGTCCCCTATTTTACCATGCTGACATGGTTTATGTTGTTAGAATTATCAGCTTTAGCAATCTGTTCCCCATGTTTTATTTATTTACAGAAAGCTTTTAAAGATTGAAGATGGGTGGTATCGGTGCTTTAGCTTTTCCGCTGCTTCTTAAATAGTTTCATTTTCCTCTCTAATATCCAAATATTTCTTTTCATATCCTGGCACTTTTAATGAAAGCCATGATTGCCAGTGCTCCGCACCCCCCTCCTCCTTTCCTCGTACTTGACTGGAATTATCAGTAAAAGGGATCTGTTTGAACCGATAGCTAGGCTGGCTGTGCTCCTCCTCCTTGCTGGCTTGTCCCCATCCATGCCTGCCTTGCCTTCTTCCTCTCTTGCTTACAACTTTCCCCTTTCATGATCTGACAGCTTGCATTGAAGCATTTTACATCAACCTCCCCCCACCCCACTCTCTCTCTATAATACACAGTCTGACTTGTTCAAATGTCAGGCCAAACTACTGGCTGTTGTTACAGCTACATTTATTCCTTGTGTATAAAAGAGGAGGGGGGAAAAAAAGTTCCCTTCTTCTTCTGACTGAGTCATTCAATATGACTCACAACGAAGTATTGGGTCCAAAGTGTTTAACAACGGAGAAGACAGAACTGCACTGTTGCCACTGATATATATATATATATATATATATATATAAAACATACACACACCACACGTGGTGGTGGTGGTGGTAAAAGCTATATTTAGTATTACTACTACTGTTAAGCCATTAGGCATTATGGAAGTATGTAATCAGAGATATTAGGTAAGAAGTGTTTCGTTTATTGTTGTGTGTGAATTGTGGATCTTTAGTCGAATCTTCGATAATTTAAATTGTATGGTGTTTATTATGTTGTTAGTGATGACGACCTACTGAAGTTTTGGGAATGGATGTGTGTGAGAGAGAGATAAAGTTATTTTTATATATTGACATTTCAAAATAGTGGACTTCATTTTGGGTGGTTTCTATTGAATTTCTTTGTGTATATATAATGTCTATACACACAACACAGGTCTTGTTATTTGGGTGAGCCTCCTTATGTCTGTATTATGTACTCTCGGTTTAAATGATTCACGAGTATTTTCTGTTGCTTTTTCTTTTAAACATGATGTTTGCCAGTCACTGGCTTTCCATGCACACACACACACACACACACTTCTCAGTGTTACAATTTTCTCTGCAATTTACTATTAAAAGTTACTCTCCCATCATCTGGCAATTTTCTGATTTAAAAACCATGATCTGTAATAGTGTCATTGCTAAATTTATGGTATATTAGCAACTAGCAGTAATGTAGTAGTAGTCGCCGCCTCCACCACCACCAAAGGGTGAGAGTTATGTATGCAGCTGTATCTAATAGCTACCTTTTACTCTCTCTCTTTCTCTCCACCTCTTCAGTGCCAGTGGGTACGGGCTTGTATTGCAACCATTTAAATTGAAGATGGCGCTTAAATGGTTAACATAATTATGGCTGTTCCGTCTCCCTCCATGCACCAATGCACTATTAATAAGCCACTTGCTGTTTCTATTTTATTTAGCACAACTTAATCAGACACTTGGCTTCATTCGTTAATTGTTAACGGGGCAAGAGTATTTGGTCTAGGCTTTGTTTTGGCTTCTTTCTTTTTTTCATCTTTTGTACTTCTCTCGGAATTCTCAGCTGGTCAGTCAGTACTTACTTATAACATTGGAATTCAGAGTGGTGTGTGCAGTTGGTGTTTGTTCTAAGAAATGCAGTCGGCTTGCGGGGCTGGGGGGCAGGGGTGAATGCCGACATTTATAATGAATAACCTGTCAATTGTTTAAGCAAGTCTTATCGGGCAAATCAATTGCTTTTCAATTCTGTAAGTCCTGAGTTTTCTATCAATGAATACAGAATTAACACGAAAAAAGAAAAAGAACGTTGGATAATAATAATAATAATAATAATACGGTCTTTTGTTGATTTGTGACATTGCTGCCTATTTTATTACAGAGAGGATCGGAAGAACTTATGTCCCACAGCCCAATGGTTACGAACGGGACCGGGATGAGCCCCCACCACGTGGATAGTGCAGATATGAACAATGATGCCAAAAAGGTAAGGAGTTTTGTGAACTCTTGTATGGTCTTTTGAGTTCACTCTTTATTTATATATATATATATATATTTCCCTAGTGTGCTTGTAACTTGCAATATTGAAGTCACTCCCTGATTAGTTGCTTTTGGTGGTGGTGGTGGTGGTGGCGGCGGTGGTGGCGGCGGCGGCGGTGGTGATGTTAGCTGGCAACTTGGTGCTTCTTTGTGTCTGGCCATGTGTTTCTGCTATGAATATCAAGTGAAACTAGCTATGTGCAAGTGTGGGTGCTGAAGTTGTTAGGAGAGACGAGACGGTGATGAGAAATTGTAGCGTATAGATACAAACATTAAGATGATGCCGAGTTGTACGTAATAGTGGTGGTGGTGGTGGTGGTGAGACTAAGTCGTGTCAGTGCTGTTGAAATGTTTACAAATTGCCCGTGTCCCAAATACACAACTTGTCTGTTTTGTTGCAAACTGAAATTATATCTTCATTATTAACGTTGGGAATTTCTCTTTTTATATATTGGGACCTTACCGTGTGTGTGTGATAACTCTGGAATTGTGGTGTTTTAGTCCATCATACAAAACTTTCGTATCACTATTTAGTGATGTTCATTTATACACTGTTGGGATCTGTTCACTTTCTATACTCATTCCTGGGCAAATTATTTCACCACCCCCCTCTCTCTCTCTCTCTCTCTTCTCCCCTCCCTTGGCAGGGTGTTTATTTCTTGCATTCTGTTTGTGTAATTAATCACATCAGACTATCACTCCATTTCATCATGCTGATGATAATCGTAGGTGAATAAAGAGTTCTTAATAAGTAAAACATTTGTTTATTAATATTTTCTACAGAAATATGAAATAAAATGTTTTTATTTTTGTTTTTAAACTTGTAGGTAAAATTGGAGCAGAGCCAGGCAGCTACAGTGTCTAAAGTTGTTCATCTGCGTGGTCTACCAATAGAGGCATCTGACCAAGATGTTATTCCTCTTGGCATACCTTTTGGCCGCATAACCAATTTTCTACTCTTGAAGCAAAAGAATCAGGTACGCAGCATTACCTTTTAATTTCTTTGAAATTCACACTTGAGTAGAGTTTTTCACTTTGCTTAGCCTTCATCCCTTTGAATGTTCTGTGAAACACATTACTATCATCATCATTATCATCTTGGCTGCAAACTTATCTTTGTCTTTTGTTTTTGTCTGTAGGCTTTCATGGAATTCTCAGACGAGAGACAAGCAGAATCAATGGTGTTATATTACACAAACGACAAACCTAGAGTACGCAACAAAGATGTCTATGTCCAGTTTTCCAACCACAAGGAGTTGAAAATAGACGTAGCACATCCTTATCAAGTGAGTTCACTACTGTTTGTTTCTTTCTACTACTACGACGACTGCTGCTGCAGTATGTTTTATCTCACCTGGAAGCCTCTAAATTAAATTCAGTTCTCGAAGCTCGCAAGGAATGAGCTGAGGACATACGTAAGCTCGCAAGGAATGAAGCCAGTATGCTCCGTTGGATGTGTAATGTCAATGTGAATACCCGTCAGAGTGTAAGTATCTTGAGAGAAAAGCTGAACATTAGAAGCATCAGTTGTGGCGTGCAAGAGAGACGATTGCGCTGGTATGGACATGTGGTGAGAATGGAGGAGGATAGCTGCGTGAAAAAGTGCCACACCCTAACAGTTGAGGGAACCCGTGGAAGAGGTAGGCCCAGGAAGACCTGGGCTGAGGTGGTGAGGCAAGACCTTCGTACATTGGGCCTCACCGAGGCGATGACTACGGACCGAGACCTTTGGAAATGGGCTGTGCGTGAGAAGACCCGGCAAGCCAAGTAAGATCGTTGCCAGTGCCCCTGGACTGGTTCTTGTGTGGGTGGCACATGAGATGCACCATTTTGAGCGTGGCCGTTGCCAGTACCGCCTGACTGGCTCCTGTAGGATTTTCGAGCGAGATCGTTGCCAGTGCCCCTGGACTGGCTTGTGCGGGTGGCACATAAAAGACACCATTTCGAGCGTGGCCGTTTTCGTGCGGGTGACACGTAAAAGCACCCACTACACTCTCTGAGTGGTTGGCGTTAGGAAGGGCATCCAGCTGTAGAAACTCTGCCAAATCAGACTGGAGCCTGGTGTTGCCATCCGGTTTCACCAGTCCTCAGTCAAATCGTCCAACCCATGCTAGCATGGAAAGCGGACGTTAAACGATGATGATGACTGGGGTCCGTACAAGACAAAAAATAGCAGCAAATTGGATCCATGAAAAAATGTTGCTTTGGGTGTATTTATTGCAAGAATCGGCTACAGACTTTTGAAAGGGATATCTTTGGAGTAACATTGGTTTGAGGATCCACCAGAGTAAAAAAAAAATGGGTCAATAGGTTTTAAAAAAAAGAAAAAGGGGGGTTGAGTATGACTGGCCTGATGTTTGGTTGTTTAAAAGTCCGTAATGTGTTATGCTTAGAAACTCTTTAGGTTGGAGGATGTTGAATGGTCACACAACTCCTGCTGTTGGCGCTCATTTTCAGATAAACAGGCTGAAGCCAATGTAAAGTGAAATGACTTGCCCAAGGGCATTATATATGATCCAGTCAGAGGATTGATCCAATATCCCCTTAACCTTTATCATGAATCTAAACTTCTCTGTCCTTGTTGTAACCTCCTCCTATTCCATGATGACTCATGTTTCCAGAACTAGCTTTTATGGTGAGCTGCATTCTCTCTGATACTCAACTGCCAAAATGTGTGTGTGTGTGATTCTATTGTGGTGCAGGTAAGGAAGGAGTGAATGTGTTGGGGTTCTTTGCTCAAAGATTTAATCTCTTGCCATATTTTCCTTTTTTTTTTCTTTTTTTTTCGTGTATCTTGTCCTCCAATGTTCCTGTTGTTGTTTTCAGAACACAAATACTCAAGCAGCTCTGCAGGCTGCGCAGGCCATCATGGGAAGTCCAGAGGAAATGAACAAGACCATTCTGAGAGTTATTATAGATAACATGGTGTTCCAAATCAACATAGACATTCTGTATCAGGTAAAGATGATATAAGATTTATAATTACAGCTTTGATGTAATCAAGATTCATTGAGGTCTTGGATTTAATCAATCATGTGACCACGACTTCTGGTCTGTTTTTCAGATATTTTGCAAATTTGGGACGATTCAGAAGATTATTACATTCACAAAAAATAGTGAGTAGATTTCTTTGAAGTTTGTTTCCTAAAGAAATGGGTGGCAGGAGCACTCTTACAAGTCTTAGATAATGTACCTTCTACAAAACCTGCTTCTGACAAGGTTAACTGGGTTTTCAACTCTTTTTCTTCATAGATACCTATCAGGCCGTCATACAGTTTAGTGACCCAGTCAGTGCAAGAAGTGCCCGAATGGTAAGTACAGTTTTTCACATCTGTGAAGGGTTTACCCCTGTAGTTCATTGTTGGCAGGGGGTCTATGGCAGTTGTTTTGAATCCTTTTTAGTACTTAGGTGAGTGACTGCTTGGGAAACCCACAGGCATAGCATAAGGTGTCAGTAGGTCCCAGAAAAAATGTTAATCTTTAATTGCTGTGAAGTTAGTGTTGATATACATTTTAGAAGAGCGTGATGAATTTAAGGCTAAAAATTCAATAATTTCCATCCACAATCTCAATGCAATCAACCCCTATTCACCAAATTCCAAGTATTCATCATCTTCATCATCCAACATCTTTTCCATGCTGGTATGGATGGGTTGGACAGTTTGAGAAGTGCTGGACAGCTACACCAGTCTCTGGCATGGTTTATATGGCTTGACACCCTCCCTAATGCCAACCACTTTACAAGGTGAACTGGGTGCTTTTTATGTGTCACCAGTGTATCGATATAATCTCTTTAACCCTTTAGCATTTAAACCAACCTGATCTGGCATCTCACACTTACACTACAATGTCGAACATTTTGTAATTTTCTTTCAGAAATTTGAATGATGGCACTGGTGGGGTGAGTTAAGTTATCAAATGAAACCATGTAGCAGGGTGGGGGTGGGTCAGTGATAGAAGTTTACTGGCCTCCTACTCTAATGGTTTAATTTCTCTCTTGTAGACTTTGGATGGTCAGAACATTTACAACGGGTGCTGTACGATGAGGATTGACTACTCAAAAATGACGAGTCTCAATGTAAAGTACAATAACGAGAAGAGCCGAGACTACACCAATCCCAGCCTCCCTGCTGGTGATGCTTCCGTGGATCAGGCTTTGACTTTTGGTAAGTACCGTTCCATAGAATCCATCATCCTTATTCTTGTGCATGTTTATGAAAAGAGTATAAAATCGGAAATATGTAAACAGTTGAAGACTGTCGTTATTAGAAATGATTTCTACTTGACATTTTACCCTTCATTGCTTAATTACCCGAGTTTTAGACGAATTAAAACCATTGTTAAGCTCAGTATTTTGTGACTTCTGTGAAGCACTTTCTTCATACCAATAATCAACACAAATCATACCTTTACTGAACATGCCTTTTGGTTTTGTTTTATTCCATTTCATCTCTTGTATGTGTGTACACACACACGTATATATACATGACATTCATTCCAAACTGAGGGTTCGCTGTTATTACTCAGTAAAATTCTATCCTGTATTGAGTATTTCTTTTTGTGTTCTTCCATTTTTTATATACATATATACGTGTGTGTGTGTGTGTGTGTGTACACGCATACATACTAAAACACACATACATACACTTTTAAAATGTACTGAAAAATGATTTTCCAATCAACTCATGAATTTCTTTTCTTTTTCTAATTCTGTTTCTGCCATGAATTAACCATTTCTTGAGACACTCTGAATGTGTTTGGTGTGAGCAAGAGAGAAATCTTCTGAACCTGAGTTTCTTCCACGGATATGATTGTCTCTTTCTTTTTTTCCCATCTCTATCTGTTGTGCTTTTTGTTCTTACCATCATCGTCATCATCTGATTTCATATTGTGCACCTTAATGTTTTTGGCATTGGACTCGCCTTCGCACTGAAAGGCAGGAAACACTCCCACCTCCTCCCGTGCTTGGTTGCTCTGCTCACCTGCTTTTATTCCTCCTCGACTACCCTACCTTCCTTCCCATCCATGTTCTTCCTCATCTGACCCTGTTGAAATCAATTTAACCAACTTTAGTGCTACACAGACACAAATTTTTGGCCAGTCCATGTTGCATGAAATATCTTGTCTAATGATTTCCATTTTTGGGCAAAGTTGGCCAGGCTCTTAATTTAAGATTTCATTCTTTTTATCATTATTTTTATTATTAATTTTTTATATTTATTTGAGCGTATGTTCCATCTAAGCTACTAATTATGAGAGTAATCTCAAGTTTTCACAGTAAAATACATTATAAATTCTACATACTCTGTACAGGTGTGCGTTTAGCATATCAAATAAAACTGGTTGGTCATCAGATGTTTTTCGATAAAAAGATTTCTTGTGAACTCACCTCTAGATGGAACGTATGCAAGAGTCCAGTTGGTGAAACTTTGTTAAAGCATTGGATTAATCGCATGCTCCTTGTTTACGAATGTGTTAAGGTTCCCCTGGTGTGTTGTCGTCGACTATTGCAGCTGTGCCTGGCCTAGGAACTGCCCCACTAACCACATTTGGTGCCGCACCCGGAACTACGCTGCTTTCTGACCCCAGTCAGCAGTATATTGGTGCTGATATGCAGATCTGCACTTCTGGTAGTGTAGCATTTTTAATTTTGATAAGCCAGGGTGGTAGTTTTGAACATGCATGCTTCTAATATCTCTTGTGTTTGGTCTATCACAGAACTCTGTCTCTCTCTCTGTTTTCCCCCCAGCCCTACTGCATTTCATATAATGCAACATTTTTTTTTTTTTTTTTTTAAACCATTCTCTCTCTCTTTGCGTGCTGTTGCATTTAATGCCTAGCGATCCTCTTTCTCTTAGGACTTCTGGTGTGTAAAATAATCTAAAAAGCACTACTACTACTACTACTACTACTACCCTGGTTAAACTTTATATGGCATGGATTTAGCTTTGCTTGCTCATCTGACAACTGTCCTGGCTACATCTTTGCTAGTTCACTTCAACCAAGGTGATGGGAGGTAGAATTTCGCTAAATCTTTCTAAATGCCTCTATTTTCTCAACTCTTAGCCGTCTTCTCTGTGTTTGTTCTAATTTAAAAGAATTAATCACATTTTTCTCTGCTGGATCTTCAACCCCCATCAGTCCACCTGTTCTGATATCAATGGGTTTGGTAAAAAAATCTCTTCTCTTTTGCTTGGTCTTCTTCTCGTGGTTTTTCTTTCTTCTTCTCTCTTGCATGCCTTGGTCCTTGGTCTTGCAAAAATCTTGGGGTACCTTGTTATATCTTCAATTACTGACAGGTAATCTTTATCTTCTTCCCTGCCCACCCTTCTCAACTATGATATGTCTTTGATCCTCATAAAAACCGTTCCTTCTGAGGCTCTAGCCTGATTCTTTGCATTTCTCTTGCTTGTAGCTCCCGGAGTGGGTCCGCCAGGTAAGTCTTTCTTCTAACTCTTTTGGTAGTCTTATCCCCACCCACCTTTTTTTTTTATTTAACTCTACCCTGTAATGTTTCTAATCCCTCCTCTCTCAAAACTAACGTCTGCATGTTCTGCTGTTTGTCTCTAACCATTCTCCCCACTTTGTCTTTCTCATTTCATCTCTCTCTCTCTCTCTACTAACAACTGCTGCTGTGAGTTTTCTAAACTGTTTAGTGGTGTACTGTTTGTTTATCAGAACTGACCAGTCTTCTAATTAACTTCAGCATCCAACTAACGAGGTGACTGGTTCGTCTAATGTCAACTAATCTGGATGGCATTTGTTGTCTACAAAGGCTCCACATGAACGCAGTCATATCTTGTTGATGGGGCTTCATTACTAATCTCGCTGTTCTGTTGTGTGGTTGTGAGTCTGTCTGTCTGTCCTGTTACATGTTAATAAAACTGCTGTTTTGTCCCTGGTCTTTGCTTAGTCAACACTGAACAAGCAGACTATTGATCAAAATCATTCCAACCATGACCATCCTGTGTAAACATTTAGAACTCCAATATGATTGTCATTTTGAGATGGAGTGTGGTTTGAGGGAGATTTCTTTTACACTGGGTCTACAGGGACCAGCGATTTTGAATTGAACAAGTTTAGGCATTTCTGGTGACCTCACTTCGTATTATCTTTATTTAATAAACCTCCACACTCATGCATATCTGCTTTCACATAAATCAGCAAAATCCTTTGGCATTAGACTGTGGCCATGAAACTTCTTCCCACACAGTCGCCCCTGTACCTATAGCATTGTGTAATAGTTTTTCTGGGGTACCTGGATATAAGTGTTTTGGGTTGAATTGATTTATTTCCTTTCTGTAGAAAAGGGTTTTTGCCTCCCGTGCTAGTATGGATTAAACAAATGAGGAAAGATGCCCTCCTAAGAGGTCACCCACGTTTGATGGCCTGTAAGAATCACCCTACCCCCACACCTCAGAATTACCCTGGGTCTTCAAAGCTGGACAGTATATAAGCTAATTTTTGTCCCTGGCACTCCATGTCTTTTGTGCCATCAAACACGGTAGTTGCCATGTTATTTCACAAGAGAGGAGAAAAATAGTTGATCTGACTTCTCTTGGTGATATTTTTTTACCAATTTCAGGCTAAAATTGGTTAATTTCAAATTAACCCTTTTTAAACCTTTTTTTTTTTTTGATATTCAGCTTTTACCTTGTTAAATGTTCTGCTTGTCTATTCACTTAGCTTCGAAATAATCCTGCAATATTTTGTGAATAATGAGATTGTTTTTAGAATGTTGTCAGGATAGGTGTGAGGGGCCAGTTTGAACATGGTTTGGGTGTGCCCAATTTAAAATGCTGATTATAGGTTAATGTAAAATGGTGTGTTTCCCAACTCCTTTTTGACATTCTGGTTGTCCAGTGATATTAACCTTGTCTTCTTGACCCTATGAACTGTTGTTTCATGTTAACTGTTTCTTAGTGTTAACATTAGTGAACGTTGTCGTTCACTGCACTGTTTATAGGCAAATTGGTAGACTATATAAGTAGGCATTGTTAGTAATTGGCAGTTGTGGAAATTATTAGTCTGAAACCATCCTTCACAGCAGCAACATTTGTAGCACATCTCTAAACCAACATTTAATGAGGTTCATCTTTGTGGGGTCCCCCTACTTAACTGTCACATTCCCCATTTTCATCGCTCTCTCTTTCTCTCTTTCTCTCTCTCTCTCTCTCTCTCTCTCTCTTTGATGTTCTTGCATGTCTCATTTTATGTATCTATCTCTGTCTTTCTCTCTCTCTCAATACTAACCCACTTTCATGTATTTTTTTTTAGATTCATTCCTTCATTTTTCATTTAAAACCAAGACTTTACAATTCCAATTCAGAAATTTAAAATCAATCTACAATTATTTATATTTAAATAAATTATTTTTGTAAATTGTAAAGCTTATTGCAAACATTTTATTAGGAACAGCCCTGCTTCATCATCACTTTTAGCAAAATTCTAAATGATTAATAATAATAATAATAATAAAGTGTGAAGTGACAACAGAGGTGTTAAACGACAACGGCTGCTGCTGCGGTTACAACTAAACTCAAAAGGTGTGGTTTCTTCACTGAAGCAGGGACTAATGTAGTCAAATTAATTGTGTTGCTTTTTTTGTTCTATCAGCTGTACCGATGTCTGGCTTTGGTTTGACTGCTGCAGGTATGGGTGCTGCACGGCTCAGTATGCCCTTACAATCTCAAGCTGGTAACTGTGTGCTCTTGGTTTCCAATCTGGATGAAGAGGTATGTGCCTTTTGTTTATCTAATACGTATATTGTCTAGTTTATACCCTGACATCTATACAGAAGAAAGAAATAAAAAATAAAAAACAATGTATCTGGACAGAAAGACTGGGGTATTTTATGGTCTACCACCACCTCTCCATTCGCAGGCCTCTCTCCATTCTGCGACCTATCTGCCTGCGTCATCTTCCTTCCATTTTCTAATTTCACTGCATCGTTTGAGTGGAACAACTTCCCACACAATGGCTGCCCACAAGTGTTTTGCTGTTTGACCAGGAATTCTTCTTTTTTTTTTTTCTTTCATTTTTAGACTTTTAGAATTTGTTTCTTGCTCTGGTTCCTTCGGAGACCCTTTTTACTACCAAAAAAGATATTTTCGTTGTGAAGGCTTTCTTTTTATCTCCTTCTCCCCCGACCCCCAATCCATGTGCTCCTCTGCCTAACAAACTCATGATGGATCAAGATTGGTTTTGGATATGGTGCTAACTGAAAACTTCTTGTTGTGTCTTCCAAACACTGTCTGTAGAAAGCTCCTCCTCCGACATAACACCTAACGGTTACAGGCTGGGGCAGGATTTCTCATTTTCTTCGATGTATCATCTCATGAGAAACAATTCCTCTACTTTTCAACAATTTCCTCCTACTTTGGTCCACCAATTCTTTATCTTTGTCTGCTGGAGCCACCCAAACCTCTGACCATTATTGCTGTGGTTTCTTGACCCCAGTCTCTTGTACATCAGCTGGCTCTGTCCACATCTGACCATCTCTCACAAAACTTCAATTCCTTACAAATAACATTTGGTTCTCTTAAATACCTTTTCCCCTACCCCCATCTTTTTTTTTTTTTTTTCAAAATTTTAATCAAATGTTCCCTCCTCCTCCAATACTTCGTTATGCATGCTTCCTCATTAGCATGTCTTTTTTTTTCCCCCCCTCTCTCTCTCTCTCCCCCACTCTCCTCCCACTAATTTACCCACCTCTTCTCTCTCTCTCTCTCTCTCTCTCCTATACTGATGCTACTGCTACACTAGCTACCCAGCTAACCCTAACCACCCTTGATCAGCCACTGCTGCCTGTACCACACTGTATTCATTGATATTGTTGTTCTTGCTCTTTTTTCAGAGTTTATATTCTTCATTTACACACTCATGTATCAACAACACTGATTTGTTCCTATTTTCTCTTTTTTTTTTTTTCTTTTTTTTTTTTTTCCGTCCCAACTTACTTCGCTGGTGTTCCTCCACATGGACTATCTATCGCTCGCTCGGACACTGATCTCACCCTATCTTCCGCTCTGCTATACTCCTGTTCCTATGACTCTAGATGGTCACGCCCGACGTTCTTTTTACCCTTTTTGGTATGTTTTTAAGCACTCTTTTATTTCATTTGACAATTTATATAGAAACTTAGAAAAGCTAAGTGACATTTTATTTAATGTTCTGTCTTTTAACACCAAGAGATGTGCTGCTGCCGCTGCCACTGCTGCTACCTGACTGAGTCTCTATTGTGTCCAGCTCTATTCTTTAGTGCCAACTAACTTAACCAAACCTTCTCCAAGATCACTCACTTCAGCTTCTTCTAAATTAATAACCTGTCTTGAAACCAATTACTTCCATCATGCTTTATTTATTTATATATTTTTTTATTGTTTTTAGTTGTTTTTTTTTTTAATTAATTAATTTCTGACCCATCCCCTTCCCCCTTTTCATCTTTCTCTCTCTTTCTCCTTCTCTCTCCTGACAACAGGTGAGGTGTTCAGTGTTTGATTATTTTCCAAGATAGCCTAAAGAACCGTTTTTTTAATAAAGTATGATGGTTACTTCTTCCGAGGGCTGTGTGGGTTTTCATACATAAGTTACACTCAAAGATTACCTTTTTTTTTTTTTTCTCTCTCGTCTCTTCCTTCTTCCCCTCCTCAGGTAAGTGGTGGTGGAGACCCTGGCTGTGTCAGGAGGTTCAGTCAGGTATTAATATGGTCCGCTCCACTCAAAATACGCATGCTCTTCAGATAGCGCAGATATTATCTAACACAACACACATCCATCCAATTTTGGTTTTGTTAATGGTCCATCCAATTTTGGTTTTGCTAATGGTCCATCCAATTTCCATTCCCAAAACTCGACCATTGGGCATTTTTAATCAGAAATTATGCAGAACCTCTTTAGAACAGCATTGATTATTGTCATATTCAAAACTTATTTTGGCACCTTCCATTTTCACATTGTTTTTGAGCGTTCACAACATGTTTTACTTATTTTACATAATTTGCTAATTCACTCTACACTCCATGTTGACATGTAAACAGTTACACACACACACACACACACACACACACACACAAAGCAATGCAGGCTCCTTGAAACCTAATTTGGGCCACATTTTTTAAAGAAAGAGACTGGCCCCTGTTGGCACAAGAACAAATTTGTCCTTCCTTGTTAAGGCCAAAGCACTACAGTATGGTGCAGGGTGGGGGTGTAGTCGATGGCATTGTGTAAGTTCCCTGTTAAGGTTGTTCATATTGTAAGGTGTTAGACTAAATGGAAGACAGGGTTTTGGCTACTAAGACCCAGTCTTCAACAAATCTAGTTTGGTTACTTGGTTTTTACTCCCCTCTTAGTACATGTTGTGCTTTTTCTTTTACTAGGTGTGTACGGTGATGTGCAACGCGTGAAAATCCTTTTCAACAAGAAGGATAATGCACTGGTACAAATGGCAGAGCCTCACCATGCTCAATTAGGTAAGTTCTCTCCCCACCTCACTCTATATTTGGCTGTTCCATTTGTAATTTATCGACTTGAATCCTTTCCGATTCCCCACGCAAAAGCCTCTAATGCTTTTTTTATTCTCTCTTTCAGCCAAAACTTACCTGGATAAGCTGACTTTGTATGGCAAACAGATCAGGGTGGCTCCCTCCAAACACACAGTGGTCCAGATGCCCAAGGAAGGCCAGCAGGTAGCAAATATCTATCTGTTGGCTTTGATGGATTTTACTTGAAATTTGAATTTTAATCGGTTTTGTTTTTTCTTGTATCATTCTGCTATTGCTTGGTTCTATTTGCAGGATTCCGGCTTAACAAGAGACTACACAAATTCCCCACTCCACAGATTCAAGCGACCTGGCTCGAAGAACTGTCAGAATATATTTCCCCCCTCAGCAGTTTTGCATTTATCTAACATTCCGTGAGTATCACCAGACCCCCACTTCTTCCTGCTACATTCCTCTGCTTCAATATTTCAGTTCTGCTCCTGTTTTGCTCTATTCGTTAATGTCTTTCATTTTACCGTCTTCAGATCTAATGTTCCTGAAGAACAGCTCAAAGATATGTTTGCTGAATATGGCACTGTAAAAGGGTTCAAATTCTTTCCGTAAGTATTTCGTTTTTTTTTTTTTCTCTCTTTATTTCTGAAGGCTGGGCTGTGTGGTTAAGAAGTTCACTGCACTGCACCTTGGCCAAGTGTCGTCTCTAATAGTTGTGGGCCAACCAAAGCCTTGGCAGTGGGGATTTGGTGAGCAGGAACCTAAGGATCTTTCTATGTATGTGTTTGTGCCTGTATCTATTTCCATTGGCATGTGACTTAGTGGTTAGCTCACAATTGTAAGATCGTGGGGTCAAATCCTCACATTGCTCCAGTCCACTCAACTGGCCAAAATGTGTTGTACCTGTAATTGCCACGCTTCATGTAGTTGTGCTGAATCTTTTTTGAGAACTACATTTGGTTGGGCTGAGTGGGGCGTGTCTGAGAGATAATGCATAATTCAAAACACTTAAGAGTCATATCAATGTTATAGGATTAAATGCAGGAGTTAACTCATCGATAAAAGTATTTATAAATTATTTTTTCTTTTTCTTCTTATAGGAAAGACAGGAAAATGGCCCTCATCCAAATGGGATCCATTGAAGAAGCTGTGAAAGCTCTTATTGTAAGTATTTGTTTGCCCTTAACGTGGTTCATGCTATGACAAACTCTTTCAAACCAGATTACAGTGTGTCCGTATCTTACCCCTCCTAACCATGGGGGCTCAGGGGCTGATGTAGAACTCTATTCTTGTTCTACAGAATCCTTGTGGATACAACATGTAGCTAGTGCTCATGTAGAATAGTAGTTAAGCAAGAAACCTTTAACAAGCTAATCTTGTCCCTAAATATATACACTGCTGAAATCGGAGTGCCATCAAATGCAGTGTGTTGGTCACTGAATGCACAGCTCTCTTTTCTCTTCTCCTTTCTTCCCTCCCCCTCAAAAACCTTTGACATGGTCCCACTAAAACAACACCAAACTTAATCATTGGTTTAATTCTAGAAATCCTAACCAAATGCTTTTTTTCTTTCTTTTTTCCCTCTTTCTCTCTCTTTGCAGTGCCTCCACAACTATCCTTTGAGTGAAAGCAATCATTTGCGTGTTTCATTTTCCAAGTCGACGATTTGAGGCTCTGAGGGTGGTTGTTGCGAGTGGCAGATGGAGCAGAGTGGTGCCATCACCCCAGCAGCTGTTGAGCCCAGGATTTGTGCCACTGCACTACAGCAGAAACATGACCAAGAAGAGCCACCAGAAGCAGCACTTGTAAAACAAACACATTTGCCAGTGCTCTTACACACACACACATAAATACACAAACACAACCACACACACACACGCACATATACATGTATACGCCATTTTCATACCACAGACCTGTCCTCATTTGTTTGCTTGCTCACTTAAAAGTTTTCCACTTTGCTGTGAAATTAATCTAGCTGATAAGTGCCTTGTTGAATCCAAGGATTTGCCCCTCCCCTCCAAAAAGAAAATATTATAAACAAGAGAAAAAAAAAATTTCAAAAAATATTCATCAACTCTTAAGCTACAGAAAAATCATAAAGATGCCCCCCTCCCCTTTCCCCCTGACCTTTCCTATGTGAAAAATTCCATTTGTGACCGCTGGTATGGGATAATGACCACCACTAAAGACAGGAATATTGGGCAAACATGAAAAATATATATAATTTTCATTTAAAGGTGGGTGGGGGGTGAAAATGATTTTTGTCTTTTTTTTCTTTCCCCTCACTATTTTTTATTTTATTTTTTTATCTTCCTGGGATTTTTTTTAATATGTTCCTTTTTTTTTTTTTCCATATAAATATAATAAATCTTAAATTATCTTTACACTTAGTGTTTGCGGCACACAAGCTAAGAATGGTGAACTGGCTGTTTTGGGTGAGCGGCGCCCTGCTGTCTCTAATTTCCCTTTCTCCCTCCCTCCCACTGCTGATGGCACCTCCCCCCCAACTCCTTGTGACACTTGAAACTTCTTTTTTTTTTTTGTCTTTACTTTTTTTTTTCTCTCAATTCTTCCTTTCACACAACACTCGGAAAAAAAAAAAGAAAAAAACTTTCAGAAAAAAAAAACAACAAACAAAACTTACAGGACTTATTCTGGTGTTCATCCCATTATTAATCCTCAAAAGTCTTAAAATATATTTTAATAAAAAGATGTCAACCAGCTAATTTGATAGTACAGCTTGTTCAGTGGTAGATGGCGGAGAATGGCTTAAGACAACAATGATGATGACGATGATGATGTTAATGGTTTTAATCATTAATTAGGCAAGTTTGGTTGGTGAAGTGGAGAGCCACTCTGTTCTTGTGTGTGCAGTTTAGTTTGGTGAGGGCTTCAAAGGTTTTTGAAAATAAAAAGAGGATTTTTTTTTTTTTTTTTTTTTTTTCCTAGGCTTGATAAAAAAAACAAAATTATCTAGGTTTTGCTGCCTCCAAGAATTAAAGTTCTGTTAACATATTATGTAGGTAAGTCCTCAAGATTTGGGTAGGAATTTGTTGGGGGTGGGGGGCTCCCATACCCTAGTTGGGGTCTGCACTCCCTCCCCTTTTGTTTTTGTTTTTTCCCTTATCTACTTTTTCTTCTCTCTCTCAGACTGGCCTGCTCTTGGACAAGATTAACTGTGGCCTTTGTGTGTCTTAGTTGCTATAGAAGAGGCGAAACCACTTTTATCAGAATGGCCTGCCATTTTCAGTGAGGATGATTTAGTGTTCCAGCTCGGCACCGCCCTGCCCGTACCCCCCGTTCCCTTTCTTTGGAGTGAATGTTGATGGCTTTGTGTGGAGTTACTAACTTTTGGGAAGAATAGACCCAGCTTATGGATTTTTTTTTTTTACCTGATTTCAAATATTTGCTTTTCGTTTGTCCACATTTTCTTGCCTGCAATTCTTGCACCTGTCCCCCTGCCCCTAACCTTGCAGTTTCACTCTCCGCTTTGCACTGTGCCATCTAAGCCCTCCTCCTCCCCCCACACCCTCTCACACAGTGCTGTTGCTTTACATGTTTGGAACAGTCATCACTTTTAACAAACAAAAGAGGATAAGTCTACCTTTGTTGAATGTAGTCAATAGCTTGGCTTTAGGTTCAGTTCTCGCTATTTCTTACTACCCATTATCATATACGTGTGTGTGTATGCATATATATATATATATATATATATATACATGTATATAATAAATTGGCTTGTGGATATTAAGATGTAAAAAGATGCTACCATCATGTGGTGATTTTCTTTGTGCTTTATAATCCTCTCCATCTACTGACCACCACTTTGATGCTCAATATATTGGCTTTTGTTTGGTGCTGGTAGGGCTTTATCCCAAGCTAGGTTGACATAGAAGAAAATATTGATGGTTATTTTTAGGTCGTCTGTTGTGTGCGATTTGCAAGCTCGGTCTGCATCGGCCGTTAGAACTTGTAGCGGTGAGGATGACAGCAGAAACTGGTTTCGAATCTTGTGCACATTCTTATATTCACAGCCAAGTCTCAAACTTTGTGGGTCTTTGAAGTTCTTCCCCTTGTTAGCTTATCATAGTTTGAAAAAGAGAGAGAGTGAGAAAGAAAGAAAGAGAGAGAGAATTTTCAAACCCCATTGGTTCTGCTTCCCCAGTTTGGCAGCCCTAGTTGTAATTTTATACTTCATCCTATTTTTGCATTATCAAGTATTTGAAATCGCAGGCCTTGTTGGGGTTTGTATAAATATTAAAATATAAAATATAATATATATATATTTTTGCAATTTGAGAGTCTATCTTGTAGAAGATTTTAAAAGAAAGAATTTAACCAAAAAATTTTAAAATGGAAACTTATATGTATAAAAAAAAAAACTTGAAAATCTTTTTAAAAAAATAATCTAAATATATATATATATCTGTATACATTAAAAAAATTGAATATTTGAGTGAAAGTGAGGGAAATGGAGATGTTTGATTGGGATTGTGTGTGTGATTCTATTCGATATTGTTACCACCATTGGCCATATCTGACTCAAAAGATAGGCTTTCTACCATTCCACATCCTACCATTACCACTGGGTCCCAAGTGGCCCCTGTCCCACACACACATTGGTGACTGGGTACATTTCTGAAATCTATCTCCTTCCTTCCTTCAGCTTCTTCACTTGGCATACCCTCCCTCCCTACACCCACACCCAGCCCTCCCTATTGCTCCACACACCCACTACCCTCTCTTTCTGTGGTAGTTGGTGTTGATTGATTGAGATTAACGTTGACTAAAGAATTTAGAAGGAAAAAAAAAAACATAGGACGCAATGCTGCCTTCACCCTCCAATGTTTCCTTGTCTTTTCCCTTCTTGCATTTTCAATCTTTAGTCAAGATGACTAAGATTGCTTCATGTATGTATATCGTGTGCACTGTTATATGTATATATAAATATATATATATATATATACACACACGCACGCACATACATGCTCTGTGTATTTGTGCAGAAGGAGCGGAATTAACTTTTAAATTGGGAACGGGTTTTTAAACAGGGACAAATGTTCTTTTTTAATCATCTTCAATGCACAGATGCACTCTACCTTCCACCACCACCCCTCCTCCTCCTCCTCCTCCTCCATTTGTCAAACTCTGTCTCACTTTGACTTCTCTCTGATGACAGCTGCTCCTCCTCCTCCATCACCCTCAGGTGAAACAGATGGCTGCTGTTTATTACTCTCCCCTCCCCCCCCCCATTCCACACTGGACACACCTACTTCTCACACACACACACACACACATAGATAAACATTTCTGATTTCAAGATGATATCCAACAGACTTAAACCACAGCTTAGAAGACAAACCTCACTATTTACATTTCTTCATTATTATTATTAGTCTATTAAAAAAACAAGAGCAAAATTCTAACTTTGCTAAAATTACTATTTTATCTTTAAATTTAATTTTATCAACTCTCACTGCTACTACTACTACTACTACTGCTGCTGCTGCTGATTTCCTTTTCTTTTTGCTTAATTTTTTTTCTTTCTATTTTGGCAGCTCATCATGGTTTAAGTTCTCTCTCTCTCTCCTCTTTCACTCTCTCTCGCTCTCATGTTTTGTCCTCTCTCTCTCTCCTCTTTCACTCTCTCTCGCTCTCATGTTTTGTCCTCTCTCTCTCTCTCTCTCTTTATTTTCCTTCTTCCCTTTTTTAGTAATGACTTTGTCTTATTTCTCGGCTTCTATTCTTTGTCCTTCGTTTTCTCTCAAAGGTCTTCTCTTTCTTTCTTTCTCTCTACTCTCACCTTTCTTCTTGGCAAACTTTTTCCATTTTAGAAAGCGCAATCATATTTTCTAGATAATTATTTGTTGTGTGTGTGTTTCTGAAAAGAAAAGGGGGAAAAATTCTTTTTTTTAAATCTCAACATGACAAATGGGTGAAGGGTGGGGGTTCATTTTTAACACCATTTCTTTCTCATTCTCTTCTCTCTGACTTCACCACCACATCTACACACACACACACACACACACCCTTGCACTCTCTCAACGCAGACTTTTATCAGGGTGGGTGGGAGGATTATTACAATTGAATGCCCCACCTGCAGACTGATCTTTGGTGTCTCTTCAATATTCTATCTTAAATATAAATCCATGAATCCAGTCCCTGTACAATTGATCAGCAACCATTAAGTTCTATTTTCAAGAATGCTAGTTCCCCCCACCTCCCTCACTCTTATGTTTTTAGCATTTGAGTTTCTCTTTCTTTTTTCCTCTGTTGGCCATTTTTGCATGAGGTTGAGCACTTGGATTAGACTGGGGATGTCTGCATTTAGAACCTGTGGGTGCTGGATGGTTCGGGGTTGTTTGGTTGGTTTGTTTTGTTTTTTTTATCCCATGGGAACAAAAAATGTTACTAAATAGCCGTGAGTTTAATTTATACGTAAACTTCACTGAGGTTCTTTTGATTTTTGTTTTTTTTTTTTTAAACCATTTTCTTTTTCCTTTCTTCAATCTTACCTTAATAATAATAATAATCACTTTTTCTTCTTGCACTGCCTAGAGGTTTTTCAGTTCTTTAAAAAAAAAAAGACATATTTTGAAAGAACCAGCTGAAATCTTTTCCTAAACAACATTGGATGACAAAAAAAAAAATTTGAAAATAAAAAAAAAAACACTACAGTTCCCATAAAAATGTATAAAATGTAAAAGTGAAATTATTAAAGTATATCGTTTTGTAATTAACTGTTGAGTGGTGTTCCATTTGCCAAGCACACAACTTAATTGGAGGTGTTTACATATTACTTCATTATTATTATTAATATTATTATATTTTGCTTTAGCAACATTAAAAAATGAAAAAAAAAAAACCCCCCTTTTCTCCCCTTCTCTCCTCTGCCCCCTTCTTTTAAAAGTAATTCGTGTTTCAGCTTTCTTTGGAAAAAAAATTATAATACTTGCAACAACAACAAAAAGCTTTAAAAAAATTATCCAAAAACGCCAAAAAAAAATCCTTCCTGTCCTGTCGCCGCCCCCTCCCTCTTCCACTGAAACTCTATCTTATCTCTATTATTATTATTAATTACTATACGTTCTTTTAACCACAATTTCTCTGAACTAGTTTTAAGCACACCTTTTACTGTTCTATATCTATATATATATATATACATATAGTGTCTTAATTCTATATACTTGCTTTTTTTTTTTTCCTTTTTTTCTTTTTCACCATTTCATTTTTTCTATCATTTGTGTTCACTTTTCATTTAAACTTCTACCTACTACTACTACTACTATTGCTAGCCAGCAACAACTGTACTTTTTACTCTTGTCTATTATGACTACTACTACCACTACCACTACTACTATTACTGTTTACTTCTGTGACTTGATTGCTATTGTATCATTTATTTTTTATTATTATTTTTTTTTTTTTTTTCTTGTGCTATTAAAACTTCTTTCAAGTGCTTCTCTCTGTCTCTACGTCTGTGCCTATAAAACACCATACTCTCTTTCAGCTTCATCTTCTTCCTCCTGCTGCAAAAACTGTTCTCAACTTTCTTCATTCATCCATCAACCGCTGAACTCTACCTACTATTACTACTACTACTACCTGTTCCACTTCATTCCGTTATTTTATTACTACTACTATTACTATTCTTCCATGATCTGACCAAATTTCAAAAGTTACAACAAGATCACTCGATTTTTCTACTTCTTTACTACTGTTGCTGCTGCTGCTACTACTACTACTACTACTACTACTGTTGTTGCTTCTACTCCACCTTTTTTCCCCCATGCCATCAAATGGGGAAGCGCCAACTTTGAGCTCGTAATCGTTACAATGTTTTATTTCTTTTGGGTCACTTTCCATTTCTAAATGACCCTTCTCCATTATGGTTTTGTTCCCAGAGATTAAAGCAATAATTCTTTAAGATGACAAATTCCCTGCTTAAAGAGTAAAGCTGACAAGTTGTGTATTTGGAAGACTTACACATGTTGAATCCTCTCCAATCTGATTGGTGCTTCCTCATTCACGGTACCCTCTGTTAGTGAAACAAAGTTCCATTCTTTCCTCAGCTACACTTTCCTATGACTTAAGTTTTTTTTTACTCTTTATTCATCAACTTCTTGCTTCATTATTATTATTATTATTATTATTATTTAGAATCTACCATTTTCCATCCAATTAGAACTTTATTAATGCTTCCTTAGTTGCATTTGTTTGGCAAGTGCTTTAATTAGTGGGCTAAAATATTAGCATTAGATGTTACATATGCACACACATTTTTGTCTATGTATATCTTTCCTTACACATTGAACATACTCTATCTCTGGGATATCAATGACCATCCTGTGATACTTGGAAAAAAAGTCAAAAGATCAGAAGTAGACTATTCCAATTTTTGTTAAATGACCAGCAGGTACTGAAAAAAATATACAATTTAGAGGTTTATAAAATTCCAGGCCTAGAAATAGTTGTACATCCAACAGCTCTATGTAGTTAGCAGGAATAAGTGAAAAACCTAGAATGGTGAGGTGCAGCATCCTGATGGTTTAACTTGGCGGCCAGGTATTTTGTCATTTCTCTTTCAAGGACCTCCCTCAACCCCCACAAAAAAAAAACATTTGATTTTTACAAGGAACAATTGAGCAGTGAATTACTGGTATACCAGTTCTAAACACAAGAATTTTAGTTTCAAGTTACCTTCTTTTTGAAGGATGGCAAAAACCAGTGAAATGAGTGGTTGATAAACTCTGGTAACCTAATTTTTGATATTGAATGAATTTTTTAGAGAAAATTTATTCAATGCTAGATTTTAAAATTTCACAGCTGCTGGTAAAACCCTACAGAATTACACAATCAAGAAACCAGTTTTTTATTTTTTTTAAATTCTACATGAATTGGTAAGACTTAGAGAGACGTGGTCTTTTTCCTGTATTTCGGTGTGTTGCAAATTAACCTTTCTCACATTCAAGATATTCTTTTATTACAAGAACTGGTGACCCCAAGACTATCTGGAATTAGTTACAAACTTGGTTTTAGACAGGTTTTGGCAAATTTTAAAAATTTACCTTCAGTGATCATGGAAATGCCTTTTTTTTTTTAAATTTTATTTTCCCTCCCCACAAGGATTGTCTTTTCCATGTCTCCTGGAATTAGATCTGAGGTTCACAGTATTCCTAAAAGTCTTTTTATATCATTACTGGTTGGCAACACCTGGAACCTGTTTACATCCTTAACACTCTGTGGAAGATCAAAAGATCTGAAACTTGCTGTGCTCCATGGCCCACATGTAGCTTAATGTCTCTGAGCATTGTTTTTGGCTCGTGCTCTTTGCCACCACTAGCAAAAAAGGTGGGGCAGACTGCATACCGAGATCCATTCAGCAGAAGAGAACTTGTTTAAAGTGGGGAGAATCAGAAGCCATTTATTTAGCTACATGTTAGCAAAGATAGCATCCCTTTACAGTGCCCAATGGTTAACATGAATTAAACCTTGTTCAGGTTTAGACGTCTGGTTTGGTCTGGATAATTGATGCTGATCAAATCTCTCGGAATGGCCACTAATGCTACATCTTACTGCCATTCTTTCCGAAGCAGGCCTTTTTTTGTGTGTGGCATTTGATACTTCACCTTGGAATCAACCAGGTGTCTAAAGGGGAAGGGGTTGATAGGTGACTGGGGGGTGCTGATTTTAATAAAATCAATCCCTTTCAATATTTAGGGTTCTCGGAGACTTGCTCCATTTTAGCATTTGTGAAGTCTAGGATTTCATATGGGACCTTTTTTCTCTCTTTAGGGGTGTAAACTTAATGTGGATGGAGCTCTGGAAACGAAGGTTAGAACTGAGAATAGACGTGGTTAATCTTGCTCGACACTCGGTCGATCCCGAAAGAATTAGAAATAAAGTTCACTGCAGCAGGATTTGATTTCGATGTTTGAAAACCAGACTTATGCAACGCTCCATATGTGATATGATCTATAACGCCATTGCTTTGTACTCTTACAATACAGTTCCTGGCTTCTTGGATAGGTTAACAAGCAAGCAGATAAAGGAATTCGTCTCCTGTTGATGATACAAAGATGGCTGATACAGTAAACTTTCGAATGTTCGGTTGTTTTTTTCCCACCGATTGTGCGCCTGTGTCACAGCCGGTCCTCAGCACACCAAGAGCTGGCACAGGTTCTCCCGCCGTCCCTTCAGACGCTCAGTAATTTCTACTGTGCTCTACACTGCATCGGTACTTCGTTTTATTTCTCTTTCCCAGTCAAATATCAAAAAAGGAAAGTGAAAAGCTAAATCCACCTCGGCTGGATTTGAAATCAGAATGTAAACGGTCGTAATCAAACTGATGAGGCATCATAAGCACGGAACCGATTAAGAATATTGATTTCGAATCTTGGCACAAGGCCAGCAATTTCGGGGCAAGAAGTAAATCGATTAGAAACCAAATGCTCCATTGGTACTTTATGGATACCGAAAGGATGAAAGACAAGGCTTTTATTAGTTTTAATAGTCCACGGTTGTTTCTGGCTGACAGGTCAAACCTATGCCGAAACATCGGGTGTTACAGAATCCCTTGTGCTAACAAACATGACTGAACTGTTCGCCAAGGATAAAACATCGGTGATTGACACATTTACGTTCGAATCTACCGAAATATTTACATACGCAAGTCATGGCGTTGATTCTCGCTGCGCACCAGAGTGAGTAAAAAAGTAACGTCATTTTGTTTAGGACAGGTATAATTACCAACACAGGAACATGTATCACATCAAAATGAAGCCGGTCCTCTGTGGATCACATCCCTACTCCTCATGGCCACTTCTTCACTACAGTTTTCATTTCCTCGTCACTGGAATAATTTAGCACCTTCAGACTATCATCTCTTCGGCCCCATGAAAGAGGGTTTGAGAGGCAAACATTATTCCAGTGATAAGGAAATGAAAACTGTTGAGAAGTGGTTCAGACAGAATTTTTCGGGGCAGGGGTACATGCTCATTCAAAGGTGGAACATTGCTATTGAGAGAAACGGTGACTATGTTGAGAAGTAGGGATGTGATCCACAGAGGACCAGCTTCAATTTGATGTATGATACATGTTCCTGTGTTGGTAATTATACCTGTCCTAAACAAAACGGCATTACTTTTTGACTCACTCTCGTATATGTTTCTTGTGTCCGAGAACGACAATTCTGCAATTTGTTACTAACAAACAGCAAACGTTTGTGTCGTATATCATTAGCTCACTCCCCCACCACCACCACCATCAACGCTACCCGTTGTGTCAGGTGTCGAAGTGATCGCAGAGTAAAGTGAGAGGAAGTATTTTGCTGAAGAACAAAATTCCCCGCTCGCACTGGGAATCTACCCCCACGTCTCGCGATAGTGAGTGTAACACCCTCAACCACTGGGCCATGATCCCTACCACACATGAATAGATATATACATATGTATAAAGAACGGAAGGGTTCGA
Source organism: Octopus bimaculoides (assembly GCF_046866305.1). NCBI lineage: Eukaryota > Metazoa > Mollusca > Cephalopoda > Octopoda > Octopodidae > Octopus > Octopus bimaculoides. The sequence goes on from NC_142946.1 coordinate 2,036,449, forward strand.
GCAGTCAGCGACCATCCAACAATGTGTACACGAGTATGTATGTATGCGCGGGGACGTGGAAAAGCCTGGGTTGGCCCACTGGGAGTAGGAGGCCACTCTGTTGCCCCAACATCTCTCAAGAAGGAAACTGAGCGAGAAAACTTATGGCACATTCGATGATAAAGACTAGTTCTTCTTTTTGAGTTGGTGCTGGTCCATGTTCTGAGAATGCGATTGGATTTATGCAAAGAAAAAAACCCTGATGCACAGGCATCGCTTGATAAACAAAGAAAGACCTTTTACGAAAATGGCTGGTCGTAGCCTTTGCATGTGTGGGACTTTCGATCAGACGATGGCAACACGAGTTTGCAGCCATCATACATATAATATATAATGGGCGCAGGAGTGGTATGACACTTGCTTCCCAACCACATTGTTCCGTGTTCAGTCCCACTGTGTGGCACCTTCGGCAAGTGTCTTCTACGATAGCCTCGAGCCCTTGTGAGTGGATTTGGTAGATGGAAACTGAAAGAATCCCTTCGTGTTTGTCCCCCACAACCGATGCTGGTGTGTTTACGTCCTTGTATTATTGCGGTTTGGCAAAAGAGACCGATAGAATAAGTAATAGGCTTACAGAGTCCTGGGGTCAGTTTGTTCGACTAAAAGGCGATGCTCCAGCATGGCCGCAGCCAAATGACTGAAACAAGTAAAACTATATATATACGATGGGCTACTTTCAGTTTCCGTCTACCAAATCTACTCACAGGCTTTGGTCAGCCTCGGGCTATAGAAGACGCCCACGGTACCACACAGTGGGAGTGAACCCGT
>NC_142946.1:2044755-2052255 GCF_046866305.1 Octopus bimaculoides
GTATAGGGAGACACACACACACACATTTCCGTCTTTACGCAAAAAGGTAAAACTCAATCATTCCAGGAATATAGCTACAAATCGATAGACTATAAATCGAACTACATAAACTATGTACCGAGGTCAATAAGTTGAACTGAATCTTGATTTATGAGTCAAGAAATACATTTTTAAATAATCAGGGCGAATTCATGCGTTGTTGCCTGTCTCTTTGTGTTTGTGTGTGTATTTTTATATTATATTATATTTATATATACACACATACATATATACATACATACACGCACACACACATATAAATATATATCTTCTTTAAGTTCGTTTATGCGAAACGTTTTTGAGTGCGCACATAAAAAGCTCCTCTGCTATTTATTCCGCGTATTGTTATCCTCCTCCAGAATAATTTTATGAGATGTTTATTAGTCTGGTACCGCTGTAGCGTAGCATGAATACAGTAATAGCAAGAACTTTTGGATGGAAATTCATAAATTCTTTAATGCATTGCTACGTACGTTTCCACAAACCACATGTTTTTTGTTGCTGGATTCGCCATCCATAAGATCTTGCAAATGTAATTTGCAAGATCCATAGATTTTAAGAGGAAACATTAATACACGTGTTCGTTTCTTCAGGCAAAAAATTATATATACATACATACGCGTGTGTGTGTGTGTGTGTGTGTTGATTGCTAGTAGGAACACCGTACTTCGTAACGCAACTATAATATGCTACCAAGTATATTAAAGGCCTTATATGTCAATACTGTGTCCTACCTGTGTTAGAAGTTCTATTAAATCACTTTTAAAAGTTATTTCTACAGATTTTCTAAAGCAATTAGATCCAGTACTGAAAGTTAAAACACTTCGTATAGGAATACGTCTATGTAGACAATACAATCAAAAGATAGAGAAAATAAGCAATGGGTGTATATGCATGTTTCAGGAGTGCTTGCTTCTTCTTCAGCACCACATCCAATCCATTAACCATCCACGAACGCATTGCTTAAATCGCACTGCTAACACAGGTTGAGTATTGACTTTTCAACTTTTGATATACTTGGTAGTACATTACGGTCGATAAACGAAATATGGTGTCCCTTCCAGCAATTAATACGTGCGAACCAGTTGCCAGGAATGTTTTAAATAAATAAAATCGGTCTATCCAACTGTGTTACACCATTAAGTTCAGTGTTTTCCTATCATTTCGCCTGAAGATTGCAGTAGTGTGAAAATCGTGTGTGTGTGCGTGTGTGCGTGCTTGTGTGTGATTGGGGGGGGGGGGGGGGTAGCAAGTAAGTGAAGCATTAAATCCATATCAGACTTTCATTTGATGTCAGAAAGTATAAAATATAGATAAGCATATATATTAAGCGTGGAGTCACGGGACGTCGAATGAGTTGCTCACGTGACCAACTGAAAAATCTCTGCTGTTCCTCCTTTTTATTCTTATTTTCAGATTCCTCGTTCCTTCGCTGGTCTTAGTTACTCTGGACCCACGACTAATGTACGGCACCATCACTTTGAAGGACATCATCGATTGTATCGATATGCTGTTATTGATGATGATGATGAGGAGGAGGAGGAGGAGGAGGAGGAGGAGGAGGAGGAGGAGGAGGAGGAGGAGAAGCAGGATGATGATGATGATGATGATGACGACGACGACGAGGATGATGGAAGTGGTAGAGATGGTGGTGGTGCTGCTGATGATGATGATGATGGTGATGATGACGGTGGTGGTGGTGGTGGTGGTAGTGATGATGAAGATAATGGTGACGGTGATGATGATGATGATAGTGATGATGTCAATGACGATGATAACGACGTTAGCCCTTGGTCACAAAGCAGGCCTATTCGTTCAACCCATGGAATCGAGACACTGAAGACCGTGGAAGATCTTGTGGGGCCGCGGTGAGAATGGATATATTGGGTGTGGAATGTAAACCCACACGGAGTTGAAATATTGAGGACACGATGTGGAGAACTGCAACAGATACCCAAGTATATGACTGGTATCCATTTCGTCGTCCCTTCCTGGAGAGATAAATGACAAAGGATAATCCGACAAGAGTTTATGAAAAGCAGTAATACGATTCGATCAGTTAAATCGATATCTATTTATCTTCGCCTGTCTATCGATTGGAACATAAAAGGGTCTTTTGTCGTCTGAGGCCAGACGTGAGAAATATGGTTGGTGATTTCAATAGAGTAAAGACGAGAGAGAGAGAGAGACAGAGTGCGAGAGAGAGAGGGAGAGATCGAGTGAGAGAGAAGGAGAGAGAGAGAGACATATATATATATATATATATATATATATATATATATATATATATAGGTGTGAAGCACCGGAGAAAGTCAACCACCAGAAATACAAAGCCAGTGACCAGCGAGAAGCCATTTCTATGAATTATTTAAGAAGTCAACTCCACATGGCAAAACAAGCAAAGTTACCTTCTCAAATACGATCAATATAGCAAACTAGAATAAATTGTGTGGGTGCGCGCGCGAGTGTTACTTGGTTTGTTATTTTGTGTGGAAAGAACTCTTCCGGTTTTAAGTATTTATAGTATAGTTGATATTAGTGTTTGCAGCAGAGGCGACGACGAGCTGATAGAATCGTTAACATGCCGGATGAAATGCTTAAAGGCATTTCGTCCGTCTTCACGTTCTCAGTTCAAATTCCGCCGAGGTTAACTTTGCCTTTCATCCTTTCAGGGTCGATAAAATGAGAATACCAGTTGAGTACTGGGGTCGACTACCCCCACCACCACCACCACCGAAATTGTTGGCCTTGAGCCGAAATCTGCAACCAATAGTAGTAATGGTGGTGGTGGTGGCGGCGGCGGTGGCGTTGAAAGTGTTTGTGAGATAATAGTTAAGGTGTGAGGAGGGGGTGATGGTGATCGAAGTAGTATTGTGTTTGTTGTTAACGTGGTATACTACGAGGGTGATGGTTGTGGTGCTTGTGACAGTGATGATGATGATGATGATGATGATGGTAGCGTTGCTGTTTCCGTTGTGGTGGTTGTGTCATGACTATGCAATATTACTTGACATCGTCTACCTTGTACAACACTATCGAATGTGTTTTCTTTTAAAGGCGATATTTTTAAGTGTTTAAACTTGAGGCTAGATTTAGCTACTACTTTTAGCGGATTAAACAACCACCTAGAGGTGCCCTTGTTAGCTCGTTCGTTGATTGGTTACTTCCTGTGTTGAGTTGTAGACATCAGAAGGATGTTAATGGTGGCACTTCCAGTTTCATCTTTGATGTATTTTATTGTAATCTGGGGACGAGAGTTTAGCCGAGGTTTTTAATGTGTGATGTTGTGTGCTCGTATTGAGTGTGTGCGTGTGTACATACTGCATCTGTCTGTGGGAGTATATGTATGTTTGTGTCTGTCTGTCTATGTACGTGCGTGCGTGTTTGTGTCTGCGTTTCTTTGTGTACGTAAGTGTCAGTGTGTGTGTGTGTGTATCTGTATGCATGTTTTGCGTGTGTATGTGTTTTCCTTGCAGAGATACCAATTTTCGTTTCCAGGTTCATTAGTTACTCTCTTATATTTTACCATTTGCTTGTTTCGGGCATTAGGACTGCGGCCATACTGGGGCACCACCTCCAAGAACTTTTTAGTCGAGTGAATCGGCCCCTGTACTTATTTTCGTTTTGAAGCCTGTTATTTATTCCATCGGTCTCAACTGATGAAGGGTCTTTCTCTGTGTTAACTTGTCCTGTTTTCCTTTTTTTTTTTTCGTTGTTTACGTATTTCATGTTATTTATACCGTCGGTGACGTCTTTTACACATGTATGCATATATATATGTGTGTGTGTGTATACACACATATATATATGCATACATATATAAGGAAATTAAGTCAAGGTATACACATATATACACACATATATATACACACATATATATATATACACATATATATAAGGAAAATATATATACACACATATATAAGGAAAATAAATCAAGGTAGAAAATGCTAAAATAATTTTATCATAAAAAACATTTCAGTACCAGAATAATTTATTAAGTGCAGCGCTTCCAGTTAACCATTTTTTCTTTTCATTCAAATTAACCTGAAATTGTCTCGTGAATTTCTTGTAGCTTTGCAAATTAGGTAAATTCGGTGTTGGTCTCCCACCGTTTATAATTACAGGTTGACCACCGCCGGATCGTCTTTAATCATTGGACCGTTCCGGGAAGGCTAACAATAAGGATAACAACAACATCAGCAACAACAACAACCATAACAAGTGATGCGAGACACAGCATCGATAACTTTTAGTGAAACGACCATGTCTACGTCCGCTGTAATACGACGAAGTGTGCTTCGGCTTTGTATCCTTCTGCCACACTCAAGGATCGCTAACATCATTTGGCCATTGATAACTGGATCGATTACTAAGACGGACGCAGGTTTGAACCTGTCAAAGTCGATATAGGCCAGCTAGAGGGTCAATACATTGATCAACACCTTTATACATTCTCACACACTTACATACATACATACATACATACATACATACATGCATGCATGCATGCATACATACATACATACAGATACACTTATGCCTGTATGTGTAAATATGTATGTGTATTGATCTATTTATGTATGTATATATATGTATATATATATATATATATATATATATATATATATATACGTCATATATATATATATATATATATATATATATATATATATGTATGTATATATATATATATATATATATATATATATATATATATATATATATATATATATATATACATATATATATATGTATATTATATATATATATATATATATATACATATATATGTATATATATATATATATATATATATATATATATATATATATATATATATATATATATATATATATATATATATATGCTACACACACGCATGTATAGATAGATAAATAGATAGGTGGGTAGATGGATATATATATATATATATATATATATATATAGAGAGAGAGAGAGAGAGAGAGAGAGAGAGAGAGAGAGAGAGACAGACAGACAGACAGACAGACAGACAGACAGACAGACAGACAGACAGACATAGATTTATATGATTGACATCACGTTGTTTGGACGGAATGATGCACCAGTATATTTAATCAAGAGAAAAATTTTGCTCAGACCTAATCTAATTAATATAGTGATGCAATAACATTTAATAATGAGGAAAATCATTAAATTCACGATTAGATTTGATCAAATATGGCAGCGATGGCAATTTCTGCAACGAAATCAGTAAAAACTAATTAGATACATATTGCAGCGGGAGTTGATTTTATCTTTGGCAGAACAGGGAAAACTCTGGCCATGTTTCCGCTTTATTAAACTTCATCATCTAGATATAGTCTTATCAGTACTAATAGACCTAAGACGACCAGGGTATATATAGAGACGGTATTGGTGAAAGTATCTGTAGTATGATAGACTAGATTAACCGTTGTGGAGAGATACCCAGGGCTACCAGCTGCATAGAGAAGAAATAGTGAAGTCAGTGTTAATACATTTAATGCAATGTAAGGCAGCTGATGATATTTTCTTCTCTAATTTAATTAAAGTATAATTTCTTGGTTCGCCATATTAAAGATATGGAAACCAACTTTTCTATCAATTTGTTGATTTTGACCTTTGGTTTTGTGTTTTAATATGGATTGTTTTTTTCGAATATTTTTGTACCAATCGTTCTAGCTAATTATTAATAAATGACCGAGTATTCCACAGACGTACGTCTATATACATATAGAATAATTAGGAAAGGTATATGAAAAAGGATATCCTTTAATACAACGCAACTCATTCACGCTCTTAGGAGCAATAAGGATACAGGCAAGAATAGAAAACAAATTTCAAAGGTCAAATCCCTTTATCAAAACATAGGGATTTGACCTTTGAAATTTGTTTTCCATTCTTACACACACACACACACACACACACACACACACACACACACACATATATATATGTGTATGTATGTATATATACGCGCGCGCGAGTGTGTGTGTACTCACATACACATTCACTGGTGAGTGAATATAAGTTGTCTGAAATAAATAAATGCTCTGCTGACCCCATATTCCCTGCATTAAAAATGCCCCAATATAAAGGAGAGAGAGTGAGCTTTGTAAGGGACTAAAAACCTTAACAAAGCCGGAGTATTTTCTAACCTTAAAGAGAAAACAGTTTTAATGACGCCGCAGCAACCACAGGAGCGACAGCAGCAGTGCGTGTAGCTGTCGTATGCTTTTATTTTCAGTGAAAAACCCATTTTTAAGTTTGATTTTATTATTCATCTTTCCATGGTTGATAAAGAAAAATAATAGAGAAGTATCATTCGTCTTCTACCACCGTAATATTGCCTCTCTATGACTTCGTTTTTCTCTCAGATTTTTCTTGAAGAACCACTGTCTGAAATGTTGAACATCCTTTCAGCTTTAAAATAAATACCACGTACTCTAAAGTAATAGTGAAGTAGCTTTATCGATTTTTATCAATTACTCGACCTCTTACAAGACAAGGGTTTTATGTCAGTGTTAGAAATCAATATTCTGGATGTCATGAAAGTCGGTAGATGTCAGCATCAGCTACAGACAATAAAGTTGAATTCTACATCCACCAAGAAAGGAATTTGAAGATGTTTTACCGAAAGATGGCAGGCGATCAAACCATTGGATGGGGCCAGGGTTATGGAAGTGTAGTGACGGAAGTATGTTACTGAACGTAGAGGAGGTTGAGGGATTATTCGGGACCTATAAGTTACATACAAACTCATTGGTCTATATCTCAATATGGTCTCAAGATCACAGTCAGAGAATTGGGAGAAAGACATCGATCCAGGGCAGAGTATGGAGTCAGTGAAAGTTTTAAAGGGTGATATGCTCGGCAGAATTTCAATGACTCCCGAACACCCTATGGTCATTCCGAAAGAATATTTAACGAATGGCTCACTACTAGAAATGGTCGGGTTAGGGTTAGGGTAGAGTAGGGAGCCCAAGTTACAAGTGTACTAAGAGAAATCACCCCAGGGATTTTGTCTGTGGTAGGGATACGCAAATAAAGTGAAAGGTAAGGTCATAAATGGGAGCATGCACGGTTGCAGCCCGTCGCTGCTTCCACCATTTGTGAGCATCTACTCGGTTTACCCCAGGCAACCCCGCAAGCAGAGTTCCAGTCAGTCCTCCGCTACTCGGAGATGGTATGAGGCCATCCAACACGAGCCGTCAGCCCAGCCGGATCCTCAAAAAAGAGGACACGGTACACAGGATCCAACTCTGAAAATCCAGCAACATGGGGAAACCGTCGAAGCTGATCCCGAATCACACAAGTCCCAGTTTCTGGGTAGAATCGTTGGTTGGATAGGATATGCAATTAACGGTAACCTGTAATCCTGTGGAGCGTCCTGGTACCAAAAGGAGTTCAGACAGCTCTTAAGGGTCTCGGTCAGAGTCCAAGCCTCACAACTATAGA
>NC_142946.1:2057255-2067255 GCF_046866305.1 Octopus bimaculoides
GCTGTGCTATGTGAACAAAAAATACAGAATAAACAGAAAAAAAACTAATGTCTAAGCCACACTGTAAATTTTAAACTTACATAGGAAATGTAAAAAAAAGAATGTAATGACCAATGAGCTTGCAAAATTCTGCAGAGTCTATGCTGAATATCGTCACATCAAAAGAATTAGCATCGTTCTTATTTACTTTTAATGATGATCGAAAGAAATCAATGACATTATTGCATGCGTGTTTCTTTTGAAATGAGATTCGATTGAAATGTAATTTTTAACGAAAACTAATTCGTTTTTTGGAGCCAAAAATTGATTATCATAAGATAAAACTCTGATATCAGGCTGAGTAAACTGACGTAGATGCTTTGTTGCAATTAGTGTTGCACTAATTATTAATACTGTTATTTCATTAACTTAAATCTGTTCGCTTAATTGTAACAATAGTAATGTCTTCGATATTTTGACTCACAATAATTAATACTCTTTTTTTTAACGTACGTTTCGGATTCAATGTTTTCGAGGTTTAAATCCGGAATTTACTTTTTACTTGCTTCAGTCATTAGACTGCGGCCATGCTGGGGCACTGCCTTGAAGAACTTTAGTCGAACGAATCGACCCCAGTACCTATTTATTTAATATATATATATATGTATGTATGTATGTATGTATGTATGTACGTAAGTTGAAAACGTGACAAAGTTTGGTATATAAATAAGCATAATGGGAATAAGTTCGAATATCTTATGAACGCTCATTGGATAACATGAAATGAAAGAATCTTACTGAACGAACGTTGTTCAAAGAACTGAAATGTTGAACAATACACCGAGAGTCGCAGAGATAAATCACAGCAAAAAAAAAAAAACAGTATAATTGTCACCGAAGCATGTAAAAGTGTTTATGTGTATGAAATTATGAAAAAGATGAAAATTGTTGATGATTGAGTGTCATGAAAGAATCGAAGAATACAAAGAAATTAAGTGAAAGAATTTTGATGTTTGAAATTAGAGGGGGCAACATTCCCATAATCCCGTGCATTCTGAGTGTTGAATTTCTGAGTGCGTGTGTGTGTGTGTGTGTGTGTGTGTGTGTGTGTGTGTGTGTGTGTATGCATATATATATATATACATATTGTGGTCCTAATCAACAATTATGTCTAAATAACAGCATAGTAAATATTTTGAGGAGCGTTTACAGTAGTCTAACTTCCCTGGTCGTTTGTTTGATGCGAGAACGCCTTGGAATAATATGAAAAAATTTCCGCTTGAACATAGATTTACAACGTAGATTTCAACCCATAACAGCCATGTACGTATGAAGTAGTGTGGCCATAAATTGGTGATTACATGTTAACAGCCACCGAATTATTTTTAAGCAAACCGAATGTACTTAGAAAGACTTGTGGGAAATCTTTTTTTCTTATTTATTTAATGCATAGATGCATTGACAAAAGCAAATTTTAACGTAATTCTCGATTACTCTAACGTAATTTCTTGGTATAAGTTTCCAGTCGTGAGCATATTGCCTTTCTGTATATCAGGGATTAGATTATCCAATCTGTAGTTCCTATTTTAAAAAGAATATTTCGGGAGTTGCAATACACACACACACACAGACACACAGTAATAATTTCATATTCGGGTATAAACCTTGTGGTATGCTGTTTAAAACCCATCTACAGTATTCGGCTACCTGATGTCAACAACAGTGTGAAGGTATATGCCACTGGATTTACTTGAGGAATTCCTGTGTGTCCGTAGAGTTTATAGAAAAAATATGAGAGACAGAAACTGGAATTCGTGAGACTCTTTATTCGGGTCCACTACGATCATTTCAACGCAGTGCTTGCTGGCGAGATGCTGTACAATCAATTTTCATACATGATACGTGCAAATGCGTCTCTTCGGGTCACTTTTAAAAAAGTACCTCGTTTTTTATTTGCCCTTATTTGCTTATTTCTATAACAAGAAGTTCTGCCTGGAATAGTATGTTATCCATCACCATAATGAAAAAATTCTTCTCATATAAACAATAAAATAAAGTAAACAAGGATAAAAATAAGGAATAAAAAAAAGAAAAGAAAATCATATAAAATGTAATACACTAATAATAAGACACAGTTAAAGAAAAACATAAAACATGCGATCAGAATAGAACAAAACAAAAAAAACAAGGGGACATTTATATTAACCTTTACAATTCATCAAAACAAGGTACTTAGCACAGACACAGACACACACACACACACACACACACACACACACACACACACACACACACACACACACACACACACACACACACACACACACAAGCACTGCTAGGCTGCATCACTAATTCAGTTCTTAACCAAATTGAATGCAATTCTTTTCTAGCAATGATGGTACATTTGAAGATAAAATAATTGAAATTTGGTTGATTAGGGAAAAGTTAGATCAAAAATGGAAGAACAAAGCGAAGAATTGGCTTTGAATCAAACTAAGTTATTTTAAAAGAGAATTAAAGATTAATTGGGTTTAAAAGAAGGTGCCCATTGAGAAAAATCTTTTGGTGAAAACCTAGTGTGGTTTTAAGTGAAGGAAGAAAATGGTAATTCCCAAAATTTATTTTGAATCAAAATATCGCAGCTATTGCAAAAGAAAAATATTCAATAGCTGTGTTGAAACGAAAGAGTTCTACGAGAGGAATCTTACGATGGAAACCTCACCAAAAAATATTAGCTACAAAAAAAAGTGGCGTGGCTTTAAGGGACGAAAAAGTAAAGGTGATTATTTTAACAAAGCAAATTAATTTTGACATTTTAACACAGCGTTATAAAAGACAGCATGCGACGTCAAAAGTTCCTTGGGTTAATGGCACACAGCGCTTGGCCGGATTTCGGTAGATATTGGGTTCGATTACTTGTGCTGGCTATGTTTTGGTTCTTTTTAATCTTCTGATTTACCCGATCTTCTAAGATGTTTTCGCAGTTATACAGCGTTCGAGAATTACATTATTTTCTGCAAAAATCCAACTTATTCGGCTTCAATATTTGTTTATAAAAATACATCATTCACACACAGTGAATAATTTTTGAAGACGAACTTCTAGTCACACGCGAGCACTTTTAAGATTCAACACTAATTCAGCTCTCAACCAAATTGAATGCGTTTTTCATTTTTAGGAATGATGGTCCAGGCTTAAACTACGTGCAGAGATTAAATAATTGAAATTTGGTTCATTAGAAAAAAGTTAAATCAAAATGTTTGAGGTCAAAAATGGAAGAGTAAAGTGAATAACTGAGAAGAATTTTTGGTGAAAATTTGTATACGAAAGGCAAGAATAAACCCTTAATTGTCTCTCCTTACTACCTCTGTGACATAGCAACTGTCTTTGCTCTACTTCCATGATATTTCTGTTTTAATGAGGCGGAAGGGCACCATTTTTATAGTTCTTCCAAGACTGGTGAAGTTGGGAAGGAGAGAAATCTGCTAAGGACCTGATTGCTTTCTACAATTGCAAAATAGTGTTTGGAGACATGCAGGAATCAAGAGATCGTTTATTAAATCTCTAAATTATATATTTATGAATAGTACAAGAAACGCTACATAAACAACATTAGTGGTTCTATCAGATATGATCACTTTTTCTCTCTTACAACTCTCACTCTCTCAATTTATCTCTTGCTCCTCTCTCTCTCTCTCTCTCTCTCTCTCTCTCTCTCTCTCTCTCTCTCTCTCTCTCTCTCACGCATTTCTCGCAGTCAAAACACCGTCTTTTTGACATGACATACTGGTTGAGTATGTTCCTTATTTGCGTTCAAATTTTCATAGTCTACACCGGAAAATTTAACAATAGTATTTAGTACTTTGCTAACCTGCTCTAGAGCATTGAGCAGTGTTTGAGAGAAAATTACATTATTACTACTTAGAGTACCTTTTTGAGCAGGTGTCAAACCCATGTCACCTGTTTGTGCCGTTCTGGTGCCGTCCTTCAGTGTCGGTGACTTTGATGTTTCACACTGCGGTGAGCGACTCTGCGTTTCTATTGCCGAAACTGATAATGAAGCAGAACCTTTTTTATTGCGTTTCCTTTCTTTTTTGAAGGGCGAAGCACCAGGCAGAGCTTGATAACTCTTTGATGCACTACGAGAACTAACCGGCTTTTTCATGTTCTCTTCAATTATATTCAAACTTTCGGATGGGTTTAGGTCAAGTAATGGTTTTATCAAAGAGTTCCGAGATGGTTGTCTGGTAAGTAACAATGAAGGACATTTTGAGTCCATGTGATATTTCTCGATGATTCTCTGATGTAGCTTCCGTTTTTCCATTTGGAGTTTTCTGCTTCCAGTAATATCTGTTCGCAGCTTCATTGTTAATGCCATCGGTAATTTAAGGCGACCAATTGTTCGATCGTGTATATTGCCCAGCTTCCGATTGCTTTTGTTTCCTATGTCTACAAAGTTTCGAACTTGGCATTTTGAACGAAGCTTAGAGATGCTATACGGCTGGCCGACGTAATTAGCTTCAAAAAATAACTTGAACCATCGTCCGAAATAAAAGTTGTCCTTGAAAGTCATCCGCATCATATTCTCCATTGGAATGTTTTTGATGATTCCGAGTTCATTGAAAATGCACTGAAGACACTTGAAATTGTGATATTTATCATAATCCGTCAGGCCGCCAATTCGAACTTTTCTTAGCGAAAGTGATCCCGGGAAAAGGATTTCCATTCCAAGACAAAGGTCTGTTCCACTTCCAAGTTCACCAATGTCTTTCATTTCTGGGCAAAGAGTTTCCTGAAGCCAGTTAATCAGGGTTTCTTTGCTAATGTTATGTATCCCCTGAGACTGTGTATTCGTGACAACTTGCATCTCCATTTTGTTAAACTGTCTCTGCAGTACGACACTTCGAAATAGGACTTTTAAACATATATCGAAATAGTGAACGAAGTCTTTTTTCGAAATTATATATCGCAGGCATGAACTGCCTTTGCAGTGATGTCAAACTGATAGTGACGTCACACTGTGACGACGTCGTCAAAGGCGACTTCTCAGTCTTCATTTGTAGTCAGAAGGTTAAAGTCATATCTTTAAAGCGAATAAATAAACAAGTATTCCACCACAGCGAAATGTTGCGGTCAGTAACGGGAATTCAAACGGTAAATGTCCTTGATAAAGCAGCAAGGCCATAACTTCGATTTCACTTTTTAAATTGCCATCACACCACGCCTTTTGTCTCTCAGACTCTTCAGAAAAGAACAAACGCTGTAAAAATATCTTAACCTTTCGATTTGTAGAATTTCAATTCGACAGTTTGAGAACTTCTCAAAGAATGAACAGATTTGTTGATGTACGTTTTACAAAACCTACTCTGTCTACTTTAACATCCGGTTCAAAACGGAAGTGACGTAGGAAGTGAAGGCGTTTCATCTAACAAACAATGTATAATTATAAGAGTAGTTTACACATGATGACAACGAAGATAAATTACATTGACTTAGCATTTTATAGTAATTTTTATAAACATGATAAAGAGATAGATAGACAGAGATAGATAGATAGATAGATAGATAGATAGATAGATAGATAGATAGACAGACAGACAGACAGACAGACAGACAGATAGATAGACAGACAGACAGACAGACAGACAGACAGACAGACAGACAGACAGATAGATAGATAGATAGATAGATAGATAGATAGATAGATAGATAGATAGATATACACGTATACGTAAATGTCGAACAATGAGAATGAGTGCACAACACTGCATTGGTGGATAAAATTTTTCTATCTATGCATTAAGGCTACCATTGCTTTCATGTTAAGAAAATATTTTAACGATTCTTCAAGCCGATGACATGGAGAAATTTGAGAAACTGATGATATTTTCTTAACATGAAACCAATGGTAGCCTTAATGCACAAATAAAGTATATATATATATATATATATATATATATATATATATATATATATTTGGAGAGAAGATTTTTTCTCAAAGAGTTAAAATCAAGAAAAGAACCTCTGGGAAGAGATTTCACAAAATGTGTCTGGCTTTTGCTTTTACAGATGTCTAAGCGCTTGCAGTTCTTAACGTTTTTAAGCACGTGTTATTACATCTAGTAAAAGTTTTTTTAAGTAAAGTTGTTATTGACTATTTCCGGTTTAGTTTCGGACTCAGAAATCTTATGAAATATTCTTCTTTTGCCTTCCGGAGAAGGTCGTTTTTTTTCATTTATTTTATGAAGAGGGAAAATTGAAAATTCTCCTTGTGCACAGGTGTCCAAATGATCGCTGCATGTTATGTATCGAAGTACGGGATATTTTATTTGATGTCTGTGCACATTTACCCGGTTTGTTAATTTCGTTTTTGTTTCCCCTATGTAATATTTGTTACATCGTGGGCATGTGATACAATATAACAGGTTTTTGCTTTTACAGTTCATATTTACATTCACCTTTAATTCTTTTCCATTCTTGAATTTTACAATTTTGGTGAAAACCTATTAAATCACATGTCCCACGTCGGGGGTCTCCACATTTGGTAACTTGCATCATTTGCTCCTCTGATGTAAATCTTGCTTTGCTTAGAAATTTCTTAAGATTTGCATACATATAGTCATACATATAGTCATACATGCTTTCATACATACATACATACATACATACATACATACATACATACATAGTCTCATGGTTACACGTACATTGGTCCACATTCACTAATATCTGCAAAAAAGAAATAACTAACCCATTACGCATGTGCGGCACCTACTCTCAGTAAACAACACTATTCTATGAAGTCGCACGTTCGCAGTACTTTTAACTAATAACATTAGAACATTACTCTGCAAAGTTGCACATGCGTGGGACGTGCTCTAAAACTATTAACACTATTCTATGAAGCTACGCATGCGCGGAGCCTAACTCCGAACGAGTAATATTTCTCTGTGAAGACACGCATGCGCAGTCAATAGTCTCCCAACTAATGACGTTACTCTTTCTGATTCTGAACAGCTTTTAACAAGTTTTCTACTTATCACGTGGCTTTTAATGTAATTGCTGCAATTATTGCCCCGCTGCCCCCCACCCCCACCCCGACATTAAACAACCTTTTCATCAAAACCTTTTCATAACAACGACGACGACGACGACGACCATGATGATGATGATGATGATGATGATGATGATGATGATGATGATGATGATGAAGATATTTAACACAATCAAAATGGCTTCCTACAGAAAGAAGTTTTCTTTGCATTGAAAGGAAATGTGTATGCATATGTATATCTACATATGAACACACCAGTCTATGTGCGTGTATGTTAGTGCGTGCGTGTGTGTGTGTGTGTGTATGTGTGTTCCTGCCCCTCATTTTCTTTTAATTTCTCTTATTCCTGTATATTTTCTTCCCCCGGATCTCTTCTAAAAAAATCGTGTCAGCACACACACACACACACACACACAAACACACACACATATGCATAATTACATGCATACATACATGCATACGCACACACACACACACACACACACACACACACATATATTTCCGTTTTTGTCTTCTATGTTCTTTTTTTTCCTCCTGTGTTTTGTTTCTCGATTTTGTTTTCTTTCACTCCTTTAAAGTGTTAACTCCCACCGCCACCACCACCACCACCAACAACAACAACAACAACAACTACCATCCCAGCCTCCTCCTCCCTCACCCCCAACCCACCATCCGTCCAACACTCAATCATATCTTAATTTGTCTATTCATTTCCAGACTTTAGAAGACAATTTTAGATCTCGTCGTCATTGATGACGACGACGATCATGACGGTGAGTAGGAGGAGGTGGAGGAAGGGGAGGAGGTGGAGGAAGGGGAGGAGGTGGAGGAAATCCTATTTATTAGCCACAAGGACAGAAACAAAACATTACAAAACAATACAATTCAAATGATTTACAATGTCAGGATATGTGTACGCATATATTTGTGTGTGTCCGGTTTAGTGATTAGCATGTAGCACTCCTGATTGAAAGATTGAGGTTTCGATTCCTAGACCGGGCAATGCGTTGCATCCTTGAGCAAAACCCTTCACTTCACGTTGCTCCGGGCCATTCAACAGGCAAAAATGAGTTTATCCTGCAACAGACCGACGTCCTTTCCAAGTAAGTGAAGGAAATATATAAATGCCACAAAAATCAAGGGAAACCGTCCTTGTCAGTCGATGGCTCGAGAAGGACCCCTATTTTTACACACACACATACACATGTGTAAGTAAACATGTAGCGTGCTGCAAAGGTAGAGACCAGGATCTTATACAGGAATACACGTGTATGTGTACTTAGCAGCAGCAGCAGTAGTAGTAGTAGTAGTAGTAGTAGTAGTAGTAGTAGTAGTGGGGGTGATGGTGGCATTGGTGGTGGTGGTGGTGGTGGTGGTGGTGGTGGATAGTGAATTGTATTTTACTGTCGTAACAGAAGACAAAGAATCCATTTTTTTTAATCCCAGCCCTGAAATTCGTTCCCCAGTCACGCTAACTCAGGAACTAAAGAGCCCCACCCCCACCCCGCCAACACCCACCAACCACTGACCCCCACCCCCCATCACCACCACCACCAAAGAAGCCGCAATTCTCTTGTGGCGAGCGACGATCAAAGAAGATTCATTGGTAGCCATTGTCCGAATCAAAACTGAACAAAAAAGAAAAAACAAACTTCTCGAATAACCTTTGAAGAAACCGCAGAATTCAACGCGTGGACTTCGCCGCAGATTAACAATTGCTGGTTTAGTATTACTACTACTACTACTACTACTACTACTACTACTACTACTACTACTACTACTATTATTATTATTATTATTAGTAGTAGTAGTAGTAGTAGTAGTAGTAGAATTTTCATTGTTATTCTTTATTTACACGCTTGAATCCCGCTCTGTAATTGTCCTGTTCCGTCCCCAACCTCTTTATATGAACCCTCGGTGGTTAATACAGAGAAAAGATCATCATTATCATTATTATTGTTATTATTATCATTATTATTATTATTATACAATTGATAGTTTGTCTTGTGCTCTTGATAATGTTTTTCTTAATGTAAACTCTTTGTTGTCAATAAAGAAATCGTCGTCGTCATCATCATCATCATCATTTCTTTTTTATCTCGGATATTGTTGGAACTCCTGCAGTCTTGCATGCGTAGCGGGGGCTTACTACCTGCAGCCTACGGTGCCATGCTATCCGTTCTTGTCAGCTACTTGACCAGCACTGACTTGAGGTTAAACAACAACCACAACATCACTAATATTTTTCATACATTAAAGAGGCAGTGAGCTGACAGAATTGTTCGAGAGAGAGAGAGAGAGAGAGAGAGAGAGAGAGAGAGAGAGAGAGAGAGAGAGAGAGAGAGAGAGAAAGATAGATAGATAGATAGATAGATAGATAGATAGATAGATAGATAGATATGTTTCTTTATTGGCCACACAGGGCTGAACACAGAGGGGACAAAATACAAAGTAGAGCTTTTCTTTTGGGGAAGGAAAGAAATGGGAAATATTTAAGGGAGTGAAAGGACGGGAAGGTGTCGTATGTTGCGAACCGAAGCGGATAAAGGGTTCTCAAAGGAACTTTTTGGTTCCCCCAACACCACCATTCTAATTAACAGGTATATCAATCCAGAGGAACGTTTTGTACCCCTTCACACCTGGACCCGGGGCTGACTTCGTCTTCTTGCCCCTCCCTTGTTACCCCTTTTGGTGTTCGATTACAGAATTGGTAGAACGCTGGTTTTTACTTTCTTGAGTTTCAAAAGCCCATCGGTATCAGTCGTTCGAGAAAGAGAAGGAAGAAAGGCGATAAACTAAAATAGCCAACCAGGTATTGATATTTATCTAATCTTGTGTAACTTTCTATCACTGACACCAACCGAAACATATGACTCTGTGTGACGAATCTACTGCTACTCCGCATATTCCACAAACCGAAACATGTGGCCTTATGTGCGGAATCTGTTGATACTCCACATAGTTTAT
>NC_142946.1:2077255-2079755 GCF_046866305.1 Octopus bimaculoides
ACCCTGGGTCACGAATAATGCGTAATTCAATACAGATTGTAATATTCTCACTCACACACATGTACGTATACACGTTTGTACGTATATATGCTTTAGTGTTTGCATACATACATACATACATACATACATATTTATATATATTGGTAGAGAGGTATAGTTTTATATGCACACACAGCTACAAACATACACATGCATATATATATATATATATACATATATATATATATATATATATATATATATATATATACACACATATAAGTTCATATATATATATATATGTATATGCACACGCATACACACGCGCACATATATGCATATATATACACACAGACACATACACACACACACGTTTATTATACATCTGTATATATAAGTATATGTGTCTTTGTATGTATATTAATATATCTCTATAAAATACATTTAAATATACTACACACACACACACACACACACACACACACACACACACACACACACATGCCTATGTATATGCGTGTGTGTATCAGTGATTCAGTATCGCAGCTGAAGCGTAAAATAAATCACCCGGTAAATGAATACCCTGGGGAAGTCGTCGTAGTGTGATGGAAAGAGTGGTGGTGGTGGTGTGTGTGTGGTAGATATGGTGAGTAGTAATAGTAGTAGTAGTAGTAATAGCATCGTGTGGTGGTGGTGGTGGTGGTGGTGGTGGTGGTGGTAGGGGTGGTTGTGATGTGATAATGAAGCGATGGTGGCACAATAATGATGAGGGATTGGTGATGTGTTGAATAGGTCTTATGTCAATATTTTCATTTTCATACCTCAACATAAGGCAATAAGACAAAGAAACACGCACACGCACACACACACACATTCAGTTCTACTGTCACGCTCAAATTGTGTGTGTGAGACACACGGCTGTTACATATAAAAACAGTTCAACGCAGCTTATATGTGCAACATATCGCCCACCGAATACATCAAATCTTGATATAAAATTCGAAGAAAGTCTTGGCAAGAAACCGAACCCGGAGGGACCAAAATCTCATTGTGCGCCAATTATGTGACTTTCAACCTTCCCAACCTGACGTCGCCAGAAGAACACATTCTTTCGGGTATATCATAGCAGAATCTTAGACAGAGTCTCTGCTTTGACCTTATCGTTATTCTATTCTACAATCAGAAGCAACAACAAACTAGAATCTTTGCTTCAGAGATCCTGTAGAAATCATTCATTATATAATGGTGATTTCTAGCCTCTTTTCTGATCATACATTATAAAATTAACGCAACATACCACATAACAAATAGAACACGTAGCTCAGCACCCCACCAGAATGCTCACAAATCTGTCAAAGGTGAATTTCCACAAGACTCCATAGAAATCAATTAACATCGAATTTTGTCAATTTTGATAGATGAACTGAACTCAGTTTTATTCTCTGTGTGAAAGTTAGATGCAAGAAATATGCAATAAGTTAATTCCAAATAAGAAAGTTCGATGGTGTTGCAAAAATTTTATCCCTAGAGATAAAAAAGAAAAAAAAAAAAGAAACAACAAAACTGTAAAACAACTGAAATCCAAACTAAAACTGGAACAGCAAGGGGATCATGATAAAACGATAACAAGAAAAGCTCCTTCATGGAAAATACTGGGTTAAACTGAACAGAAAAGAGATAGACAAAGCAAAATCCCAATAATGGCTGAAAAGTTCAGGACTCAAAGCAGAGACTCAAGGATTTTTAATTGCAGCACAAGACCAAGGCCTCACCACCAGAAATTACCATAAAACACGTAACGAAAAGAAATACAAGTAACTGCAGAATATGTGGTGATGGAGAAGAAACAATAAATCATATAGTCTCTGGCTGCCCAGTCCTTGGCTAAGAAGGAATATGTTCACAGACACGACAGAGCTGGGACTTATATACACTGGAAGTTATGCCAACACTATGGAATAACAACAGTAAAAAGATGGTATAGGCACACACAAGAAAAGGTCACAGGAAATGAGAAAGCAACCATACTATGGGATATGCCAATACACTCAGATAGAGAAATTAAGGCCAATAGGCCAGATAAAGTTCTCAGAGATCGTGAAGAAAAAAATTCTTTCTAATCTCTAAAAGAAATGGAGAAACTTTCAAAATGCAAGGATTGCATAAAAAAGGAGAAGAATAAGAAGTTCTTTCGTTGGTCACAAAATCGCAAGACTTCAGCACAAGATTAAACAGAGAAACGGCTGAATTATTTTACATGAAAGAAGAAACAAAACAAAACGCGAAAACAAAGATACATCCGCCATTGTTTATTTATTTATTCATTTATGTATTTATATATTTTTTGACAACAATAACATTAGTAACAAGATTTCGCGTCTCTGTGAAGCTTATTGTTTGCCAGGATGTCGGTGTGACTTCGTGACAAATATTGAAAGTGTCCCAAATATTAGATAGGACGAAACAATGTCGTAATGTCCAAGTATCAAAGACTATCAGCCAAGTAGTAGAACAACAGACA
>NC_142946.1:2084755-2092255 GCF_046866305.1 Octopus bimaculoides
CAGACAAGAAATTCTCAGCCAGCGACGAACATCTGTATAACAAGAATCACGGCCCGGCATCGATGCCACGACATCACAACTAGTGATCAGCTCTGCCACACTCAGCCTTTCCTCACTTTCACATACAGAACTTTCCTACAGTGTACTAAAGAACTGATATAATTGCTCACGTGTTATTGACTCTTTCTCTGCTGTAATATTTCACATACACACACATGTATCACTCACATACATACTTTTCTTTGTACGACGGCCTGTCTTTGATTATGTTATTATATGTCGCATTCACACTCTCACACAGACATACATCTTTAACGCCATAATAGATATCTCTGTTATTCATCTAATACGGTTGTGGTCTTTCATTACTGGTCATCTATGTTATCGTCGTATAACATTTTGTATATCATATCTGATATATATAATATTTTGTGTTCGACTGTGTGATACGTTTAAATAAAAGGAGTCCTCTGTTTTTCCATTCGTCACCATTTCTCCTTTTTGAGTTCGCACGGTCGTCCCTTACATATATATATATATATATATATATATATATATATATATATATACTTATATGTATATGTGTGTACGTGTGTGTATATACATACACACACATATACACACATGCATGTATATATATATATATATTTAGATAGATAGATAGATAGATAGACAGATTGCTCAACCGGGCAAGCGGTGCGTTAGGTCGTCTGCTCTGTAGCTCTTGGTTATGGTTCTTGTGGAGTTGTGACGACTGATGTTCGCCAGTCACAGAAGCCGTTCTTCAAATGCCGTGCTATTCCTTACCGTTTTCCGCTGTGGTTCCATATACAAACTATCGAAAGACGGAATACGTCTGTCTTTCAGTAAATTCTTGTACATCTTTCGCAATAATGTCCTCGGCTGCGACATCGTCTTCATGTGTTGCCATAAACCGTGAATGGAGTACTATTTGTGTGACTGACGTTTTTCTTCTGACCATTTCTTTAAAAGATGCAGTGAAGTATGTATCGACGATTCCCTAAATAGACTTTGGTGTACGAACGACTGCATGAGGGGGTTTGGCATGGTTGTCAGGGTGTTGCACTCGTGGTGCGTAAGATTGTGGTTTCGTTTCCCGGACCGGTAAAAAATGAGTAACACTTCGATGAACTATTTACATATATATATACATACATTTATATATATTTACATACACATATGTATATATATATATATATATATATATATATATATATATATATATATATATACATATATGTATGTATATATATATATATATATATATATATATATATATATATACATACATATATATGTATGTATACATACAAATAAATACACACACGCTCATGAGTATATATGCAAATATTTGCACTCCAAACTTGGAAACCGACCCTATGAGCCTATACGACACGGGAATGATCTTATACGAACGACTAACGCCCTGTCCCGTGTAGTTCTCTTATGAGGACCACGTCCTTTTGTTTAAATAGAGTGCACCTAGGGTCACGTTATCAAATGTTTCTGTCTCTCCCTTTAAGAGCGACAGTTGGCTGCTATTTCTAGCTGGCTGAGAGACAACGCGAAGACTCCCAAATGGTGTCTCTACTGTTGTTGCCGTCGTCGTCGTTGTTGTTGATGATGATGATGATGATGGTAGTGGCGGCGGTGGCAGTGTTACTGTTATTGTCAATGATTTTGCTACTGCTGCTGCTGCTGCTGCTGCTTTTTTTGTCATCACCGTTGATGCAGTTCTTGTTGTTCTTCTTCTTCCTCAGACTATGGCGAATGTAGGTGGGTGGGGGGAATATGTAACAGAACGAGAGTCTTGTGTTCTGGGAAACTTATGCTTACTCTCACCCCCACCCTCGCTCCAACCACCCACGCAAACACACACACACACACGCACCAACCCTCGCTCCGCCCCGCCCCTCTTAAGAATATGGGTCAACGATGAGAAAACCTTGTTGTCTGCTCGTCTGAGTGAATCGTTGCAAATAAAGGACAAAGTTGTGTAACTTGATATATTATCGGCATGTGTGTGTATGTGTGTGTGTATGTATGTGTGTATGTGTGTGTATGTATGTGTGTATGTGTGTGTTTGTATGTATGTGTGTGTATGTATGTGTGTATGTGTGTGTTTGTATGTATGTATGTGTGTGTATGTATGTGTGTGCATGTTTGTCTATGTATGTATGTACGTATGTGTGTATGTATGTATGTATGTGTGTGTATGTATGTATGTATGTATGTATGTATGTATGTGTGTATGCATGTGTGTATGAGTGTATGTATGTATGTATATATGTGTATGTATGTGTGTATGTATATATATGTGTGTGTATATATGTATGTATGTGTATCTGTGTATGTATATGTGTGTGTATGTATGTATCTATGTATGTGTGTATGTATGTATGTACGTATGTGTGTATGTATGATGCATGTATGATGTATGCATGTATGTATGTATGTATGTATGTATGTATGTATGTATGTATGTATAAGTATGTGCGTGGGGTATGTATGTATATATACGTATACATATGTGTCTGACCTTTCTTTCTTGGTTCGACTACCACCCGTGCAACATCTATATTCCTCCCTGTGCTTGTCAAATCTTATGTCCCTGCCGTAAGGCTTTACTTCCACACACGCCAGCTTAATTCCATTCGTCCTTAGTCTACGGTCGTTAATAGAGGAACAAATTAATCTGTAAAGACCTGTTTCAATGTAGACCACCGCTTCCACCACCACCACTATTACTACCATCATCATCACCACACACACACACACACACACACACACACACACACACATATATATATATATATATATATATATATGTATGTATATATATATATATATATATATATATATATATATATATATATATATATATATATATATATATATATATATATATATATATATATATATATATATATATATATATATATATATATATATATATATATATATATATATATATATATATATATATATATATATATATATATATATATATACCCACGGAGATATGGCGTAGTGGTTAAGAGCGCAGGCTACTAACCTCAAGATTCCGAGTTCGATCCCAGACAGTGACCTGAATAATAATAATAATAATAATAATAATATTAATAATAATAATATATTTTCTTGTCATGTTGAATATTTGAATTCTTCCTCTCAAGAAGGTGCTGGTTTCTATACAAAGCTGCATCGTTGGAATGTAGACGACAAAAACGATGTAGCATTTTAAAATTGAGAAAAGTCTTGCAGATATTTATTGTTCCACTTTTTGCAGATTGTATTTGTAATGTGCGAATTAACTGGTTGATTTCTTGGTAGCGTTTCGTCTGCCTTTACGTATTGACAACATCCTTTCCACCCCCACCTCACAAATTTCAGACCTTCCACCGATAATAGAAAGGATATATACTTCACGTATATGCAAACGTATCAATATATGAACGCACGCGCGCACACATGTATATATATTAATGTATGTGTGTGTATAGGTGCGTGTGTGTGTATGTATCAATGAATGTGTGTATGCATATACATACATATACATTTGTCTAGCCATCTGTTACTCTCGTTCATTGTCTCCTCTCTAAGCGTATACATATATGTATTACGTGCACATACACACACACACACACACACACACACACACACACACACACATATACAGACACACATTCATATGTCTACATATGCTTGTGCATATATATACATACATATATATATATATATATATATATATATATATATAGTTGCATATATTTAAGCGTACAGATATATATATCGACCCCTAAATCAATATGCTTTCCACACTTAGAATTGATCCACTCATTAACTGGTTCAAACTACTTTCGAGACCAACTTCAAAAGATTTACGTCGACTGCTCCACCCCTGGTCCCGCTACACACACACACACACACACACACACACACACACACACACACACACACACACACACATTCTCCTCGTTACATGTATTTGTCCGAAGTGCCTGCGTCTGTCTCTACCTCTCTCTCACACACATAATACACACAGTTCCCTCTCTTTCTCTCTCCCTCCCTTTTCTCCCCATATATAAGGGGTTGGACAAAAGAATGGAAACACCTAGCATCACAGTATAAGTTTGAAATATCTATAAAACCGTCAAAAGCTTGTTTATTTTTATGTTTTTGATTCGTTA
This sequence comes from Octopus bimaculoides, assembly GCF_046866305.1. NCBI lineage: Eukaryota > Metazoa > Mollusca > Cephalopoda > Octopoda > Octopodidae > Octopus > Octopus bimaculoides. The sequence continues at coordinate 2,088,967 of NC_142946.1, forward strand.
TTAGTGTTGCTTAATATGTTTTGCTAAAATTGCAGTTTCTTTGCAGATATCATCAGAAAAAAGATAATTAAAATTCATTAAAATAACAGATCTATCAGACTTTCAAAGCGGTCGAATTGTTGGTTCTCGTATGGCAGGTGCTAGCGAAATGTTTGGTGTATCAAGATGTACTGTCTCGAAAGTAATGACAGTCTTTGAGAAAGAGGGAAAAGCCTTCTCGTCGAAATAAAACTCCGGAAGAAAACCGAAACTTTCAGATAGGGACCGTCAGATTCTTACGCGAATTCTTAGAAATGATCACGAAAGTACATCTCCCAAAATTACTGCAAACCTTAATGACCACCTCGAGAACCCAGTTTTCACGAAAACTGTTCGCCGGGATCTGCACAAAGCCGGATTTCACGGGAGGACTGCAATCAGAAAACCACTACTTTCAAAAACAAACGTTGCAAAGCGTTTAGAATGGAGAAAAAACCTACAGAATTGGTCTCTAGAAAAGTGGAAGAATGTTATTTTCTCGGACGAGTCATCTTTTACCTTATTTCCGACCACTGGTTGAGTATATGTGTGGAGACAGCCAAAAGTGCATTTGACCCAGATTGCCTTCTTCCAACTGTTAAACATGGAGGAGGATCTGTAATGATCTGGAGAGCTATATCTTGGAAATCCGCCGGCCCAGTGGTTTCCCTCCGTGGCAGAATTAATAGTCAAGACTATTTAAGCATTTTATCTGATCATCCTATGGTTGTGGAACTGTTTCCGGAGGCGAAGGCAATCTTTCAAGATGATAATGCACCAATTCACACAGCTAAAGTTGTTGCTGAATGGTACGAGGAACATTCTAGTGAAGTTGAACATCTTATCTGGCCACCACAGTCCCCAGATCTCAATATTATTGAGCATTTATGGTGCATTTTAGAAAAACAAGTAAGAAGTCTATATCCTCCACCATCATCACTACAAGAGCTGGAGACTGTTTTAGCTGAAGAATGAACAAAAATTCCTTTGGAAACAATTCAAACTTTGTACGAGTCCATATCTCTTAGAATTCAAGCTGTAATTACAGCCAAAGGCGGTCCTACCCCGTATTAAAATAAAATTGTTTTAAAATTGTCCAACTCCTGTATAATGCTCGAAATACGAGAGTAAAAAAGCAGCCAACAACTGATGAAGGGTCGTTTTTTTGTGTTGTTTGTCTTGTTTTCCATTTGTGTCTTTCATTGCTTGCAAAAATAGTTCTTATTCCATGTACTCGTACTTCTTATTTTTTGTTATACACATTTCATGAAGTTCTGTGCCCACATAAGCAGATATATATATATATATATATATATATATATATATATATATATATATATATATATACGTATAGATGTATGTACATATACGTATGTATATATGCATATATAATGATAATAATAATAATAATAATAATAATAATAATAATAATAATAATAATAATAATAATAATAATAATAATAATAATAATAATAATAATAATAATAACAATAATAATAACAATAATAATATATACATAAGGAAAATAAGACAAGGTAGAAAGTGCTAAAATAATTTTATTATGAAGAACATTTTAGTACCGGTTCCAGTCTTTGCAAAATTAAATTGTGGAAAAATTAAATGAAATGTTTTTTTAAAATATTTCCATAGTTTTCAAATGCAAGGGACATTTTCCTTTTCACTGTCTGTCTCTGTCTCTCTTTTTTACTCATATGTATATATATGAGAGTGTGCGTGAGCGCATGCATGTGTATGTGCCTGTGATTGTATTTATATGTGTTTATGCGTTCTGAGATGGGAAAAGAAGGGGTAAGTGTGAGTAATGACGGCCAATTTGGATGGATTAGTGTAATTGTAGCTGTGTGTTACGAGTGGCATTGATATATTTTACTGCGCACAAAGGTGAACCTAACGGATAAACATTAACAGAATAGTGTATCGTGTTGCCCCGTCTTCCCATCAACCGACCGATAGATATCATATAATCGTATGCTAATCGTTTGTTCATAATGCTTGTTCCATTGCTCCATACCACACAGACAAGAATGGAACGGACAGAAATATATTCGTTTCAGCCGTTATTGTCGTCGTTCCCCTTCAGCTAAACGAGGCCGTAAAATTTATCCTGTTTGACAATAAAACACGTTAAAATTGATGGTTCTTTTTGTTTTTGTTTCGTTTCGTTTCGTTTTGTCTTTTTGCTCTCATAGAAATAAAACAATTTATTGGTTAGAAACACATTTACTATATCTTTGAGAAAACAAAGTTTTAAATCAGATGATGAGGATAATGGTGGTGGTGGTGATGGTGGTAGTGGTGGTGGTAATGATGATAGTGCGGTGGTTGTGGCATTGGTGGTGGTGGCATTGGTGGTGATATTGGTGGTGAAAATGATAATGATGATGATGATGGTGATGGTGATGGTTGTCGTCGTCGTCGTCGACGTGGTGTTGACGGCGGTGATGGGAATTGCGATAAAGATGCTGATGGTAATGGTGGTGGTGGTGGTGGTGGTGGTGGTGATGAAACATAACTAAATAAAAATAAAAGACAATAAAGGATAAACTGAGGAATTTTTTTCAGCGATTTGGGACCGGAAGTGGTGAGAGGAAGGGAAGGGGAGGAGAGGCGGGGGTTTGGTTTGTTGAGGATAAACTAGCTACAAAAGTTTTGAACCCATTAGACAGTGACGAGTCAATGACGATGGCTTAGAATGGATCGAAGGAACCCCACGGAGTTGTTTCTCGAACGATCTGCTAGAAATCGCAGCCAAATCTAGCTCAGGACACATTTGATCGGCTTCAATAAATGGAAGGATTAGAAATGCTGAATCAGGTTATATTGTGTCTGAGACAGCAGAAGGGGTCCTTTAATGCGTTCTCTTTTATTTATTTATTTATTTTTTTTTGGTCAGCCATTAGGCTGCGGCCATGCTGGGAACACCGCCATGAAGAATTTTAGTCAAACGATTCGTCCCATATACTTATGTTTAAAACCTGGTACTTCTTCTATCGATATCTTTTGACGAACCGCTAGTTTACGGGGACGTAGATTTGTTCACTTTAGGACTGTAATGGGGCAAATATTGGGTTAAGCAAAATAGAAAAGAAATAGACAAAGCAAAATCCCAACAATGACCGAGAAGCTCCGGACACAGAGCAGAGACAGAAGGATTTTTAACTGCAGCAAACGACCAAAGCCTCTTCAACTGAAATTACCATAAACACGTAACGAAAAGAAATACAAGTAATAATAATGATAATAATAATAA
>NC_142946.1:2094755-2099755 GCF_046866305.1 Octopus bimaculoides
TGCTAATCAATGAGAAGATATGTGTGTGTGTGTGTGTGTGTGTGTGTGTGTGTGTGTGTGTGTGTGTGTGTGTGTGTGTGTGTGTATGTACGTATGTATGTATGTATAAAAATTTCAATTTATTTGTATATGAAAACATTTTTTTAAATTAAATATATTTGGATTGAACCTATCTTTAATTTTCATATGAACACTATATTTTTTTAAACGGTTTTATTTGCATGGTAGTCTCTGGAACGTACCCTCCGTGCAAACAGAGAATTGAGTGTATATACAAATACATATATATAGATATAGATATAGATATAGATATATAAACTTTTTGCACATACATATGTATATATTTATGTACGTATATGTCTGTATGTATATCACGTGTATATGTATGCGTATAAGCAACTTTATTTGTGTATACATGCACACACCAGTACATGCACTGGTTAACCCCCAGACACAAAACCAGTGTCATTAACAAGTACGATATATAAGACAGTATAATTGAGTGTATATAAATATGCACAGCTGCGCGTGCAAATGTGTGCTGTGTCTAAGTATGATTATACCTGTATGTATATATGTATACATATGTATATGTGTGTGTGTGCGCGCGCGCGCGTTTGTGAGTGAACGAACGCTCGGGTTATAAGTATATCGAGAAAACAAACAAATATGTGCAGTCAAGAGTTGCGTAGATGCAAAATAAATAGATGTTTATTGCTTAAGGAGACATGAAACCGATTCGCCGTTTAAACAGCTCTGCCATTTATTGCATTGAGCACTTCCGCTGTAAAGGAACACACATACGTACGTATGTGTGTCTGTGTACATATATGTGTGTATGGAGAGAGGGGGAGAAGGGAGTGAGAGAGAGAGAGAAGGGGAGGCTTGTCAATAGATTACTCTTTTGTCAATAAAGCATCAGGACAGAATATCGTTTCCCCTCTCGCTTCTGCTCTTTCTCAGCCTCCTTCCACATGTCTTGACCATTTGCTCGGAATTGTGTATGGTTGTATAAACGTTCGTGTGGGCAAGCATCTGTCTGTCGTGCACGTGTGTGTGTGTGTGTGTATGTATGTATGTGGGGGGGGGGGTGCATCAATTTGTCAGCATATGTAATGTCTTTGTGTTTGTGTTGGGTTTGTGTCTGTCTCTGTGTGCATTGGTTGTTTGCACATCGCTGCTTCGATACGGTGCATCGTGCAACTCTCGAACTCACAACTCGCTCAAACGCACTCATTAACAGAAAACTGATTAAGGCGTGGCACTTGTGAAATGTTTACCGTATTAATATTTCCGTTAATCATGTTAAACAACCATTTGTTGCTCTCGGCTTTCATCTCTTCACTCATCCACACTACCTATTTTCTACCATATCTATCTACCCATCCATCTATCTATCCATCCATCCATCCATCTATCTATCTATCTATCAATCTCTCTCTCTCTCTATCTCTTTCTCTCTCTCTCTCTCTCTCTCTCTCTCTCTATCTATCTATCTATCTACCTACCTACCTACCTACCTACTTACCTACCTCCCTCTCTCTCTCTCTCTCTCTCTCTCTCTCTCTCTCTCTCTCTATCTATCCACCACTCCACCTAGCTCTCCATCTATATTTATCTATGAATCTATTATTTACCTGTCAGTCAATCTGTCTACCTATCTATTTATCTCTCCATTTATTTATTTATTTATCACTTTTTCTATAAATTAATCTATTTATCTATCTATCGACCTATCTATCTATCTGTCTATCTATCTATCTATCTATTTATCTATCTATCTGTCTGTCTGTCTGTCTATCCGGTTGTTTGTCAGCCTGTCTATCTCTAACCATTTATCTTCTTAACAATTTTTCTGCCTATCTATCAATCTACGCTTCATGAGATTGGAATTTCCGGGCCCAGCGCCTCGGTCACCACATGTGTGAGCCGCACAAATACCGTTATGAAACGATAGTCGAGGAATTCGGCCTGCATCCATTATCCTGCAGTCACCATAGCGCTGGCCGATTCCCCCGACGCGCCGCTCAGAATGACAGTGGCTGGCTTCCCGTCTCAACTGGAACCATTAGGTCTTGATCGCGGGTACGGTACGCGCCTCGGCAGAATAACTCTTTTCCCAGACGAGGTGAAAGATCCCTAATCGTGGACGAGACGTGTAGAGACACATTCTCCGGCTCCAGCCTTGTTATATCAGTCGTAATCCCGGGTATCGCCGCTCGTAACGCAGAGGAGAGAAAAATAAATGAATATAGAGACCTGACCGGCAGTTGTCAGTTTCTGCCGGCTGTCGTCGGGGCCTCAGGTGTTCTCGAACCCTGCACTGATAATTTCCGCCGCAAAACCGGGATAACTGCTGCCCTTGTGAGAAATGAGCTCGGTGAGGTGGGGATGGATGCTGTAGCAAGCGCCACTGGCCGTTCTCCGCATCAAAGCCATCGCAGTCATTTCCGTAGTGCCAGGCCGAACACGCCATTTGTCTTGTGGTGAACTCCACCCACCTCTTCTGCTTAATCCACTCCTGTTTTTTTCTTCTTGGTTTTCTTGTAATTAAATTGTGTTTCAATCACTAAGAAGTATTAAGATGTGTAACGGTTACATGCTGCTGGCAGATGGAACGGATGCAGGGGTAATTAGCATTGATAGCCGACGAGTTGAAACTTCGTTGCACAGTGAAATATGCACCAAAATGAATTAACAGAAGAAAAACAAAAAATAATTTCTATCAGATTTTATTTATCCGTTTCAGTTCTTCTCGCCAGGGAGTGTACAGAATCTGTAGTTGCCGTCTGTTTTCCAATGGTAAAGGGATGATAGCAACCACAAGGCACCACAACTTTCGAGGAAATATTTTGCGTCAGATGAAGATGCTGCAAAAAGATAGATGTGCGACGCATGAAAGTGATAACGAACTGTCCGAAAATATTCGAAGAGGGTTCGAATTTATAACGGAATCGAGAAGGGGGGAATGGATGCATCAAGAATTTCTAGATTTGGAAAATCGAATGGGTCGGGATTGCCTTCAAATACTTAATCGATATTTCGTTCACTTTCTGGCAGGAATTATTTTACTAAACTGAAGTCAATAAGTGGCGGGGGGGGGGGGGGATGAAGACGCGGTCCATATCATCAGATCGAAAATGTGTTCTGAAGCAAAAGGCGAATTGTGGCGATAAATACATTAGTAGATGTTTGAAAATGGATAAGTCTACCGTGTAGAATTAAATTAACAAATGCTGTGGCTTAGGAAACGACTTTACATGCTGGGAATGATATCGGTGATGTTATCATTTATGAAAGCGATGTGTGCATTGGTGCTAGAGCTATTGAAAAATCGATATATCAGTGTAGATAAGATCATAAAAGTAAGTTGGAATAACCAGGAGATTAATAGAGTTATATCTCTGTTAGGGACTGATGAAGATGAGTTTATCTCGCGATTATCGTTCGATAGTGAAATTTATTGATGTTAATCCACCAAAGAATTAAAAGCAATCTCAGTGTTTTTTCTTGTTCGTTGATTTCTGTGGAAGGTTTTACCAATTATTCTCCAAACATCACTGTCTGTATCACGTGACATCCCGTTTTGTGTTACGTGGTGTTCCATTTTCATGGCGAATTTAACAAAAGGCATTTCAAGGTATTAAAAGTGACGTTCGTATGAAAACCAGGGGTAAGGCAGTGAGCTGGCAGAATTGTTAGCACGCCGAACAAAATGCTTAGCGGCATTTCGTACGTCTTTGCGTTCTGAGTTCAAATTCCGCCGAGGTCGACTTTGCCTTTCATCCTTTCGGGATCGATAAAATAAGTGCTAGTTGAGCACTCCACCGAAATTGCTGGCCTTGTGCCAAAATTTAAAAACCAGTGGTCTAGATTTATGATGTCACAACAGTGATTAGCTGAAGTACTGGTAGAAGGGAAAAGGTTGTATCAAAAATACACTCGTAAGATGGCCATCTTCTATGTTTTTCAACAACATGAACTACAAAAGAAACGAGGTACTCAAATATCGAAGAGAAACCTTTGCCCATTGTGCTCTGTACTCGAAGAGGGCTGCATTTACTACTGTAATATTTTGTCGGAGAGAAACTTCTCGGAAAGACTTTTGTGTTAAAAGATACAAAGCTTAATTGCATCTCCAGTTTGGTAAAAATAAAGAAAAAAAATGATGAACCACACCAAACTAGATTTGTATCCGAAGTAAACAACTGCGATTCTGATGACCCAGGGAGGCTCAAATAAACAATGTCATAAGTACGGATTTCGAATTTTGGCACAAGGTCAGCAATTTCGGGGGAGAAGGAGTAAGACGATTACATTGGCCTCTAGTGCTCAACTGGTACTTTATCAACCTCAGAACGATGAAAGACAAAGTCGACCTCGGCAGCATTTGAGCACAGAACGTAAACACGGACGAAATGCGCGAAACATTTTCCTCGGCGTGCTGACGATTCTGCCAGCGTACCGCCCCAAACACTAGAATAAGTATCAACGATTTAATTACACAGATTTAATTACACAGATTTAATTACACAGATTTAATTACACAGATACAATACGTTTTTTTAAAACAACAAATGGCTATGAGCGTCCACCCGAGTGAAATAGGAATGAAAGGGATCCACACATATATATAGAGAGAGAGGAGAGACAGAAAGGGGAGGGACAGAGAGGGAGTAGAAATAAGGTAGATAAATTAAGAGAAACAGGCAGACAGACAGACAGGCAGGCAGGCAAGCAGACAGACAGACAGACAGACAGACAGACAGACAGACAGATAGATAGATAGATAGATAGATAGATAGATAGATAGATAGATAGATAGAACAATAAATAATGAGACAAACAGACCGTACATTTATTATGGCCTTGCTTATTTAGAACAGTTGCATTGTTAATCCTTCGCTAATCTGGTTTTGTCCCAACCCATCTGGAGTATTGCTGTTTATTATCGCTGTCCTACATTATCAATAGAGAGATATAATGGCGATTGAATGTTT
>NC_142946.1:2112255-2127255 GCF_046866305.1 Octopus bimaculoides
TTTTCATGTCAATGTGGACAACTCCATACATGTCTACAAACATAGGATGTGCTTGTTGGTTACGAGGCAACACTTATCTCGCCAACCAGATAAACTATTCGATACTTCTTGAAATAGAATTAAATATATTGATTTATTATTAATACGTTAGTTGACAGGTAAATCGTTGTTCTAATTCGATTAGCTTTTGATCACGTCGTTGCTTAACTTCATTGATAAATTCACGTCTCGTCAAAGCGTAACATTTACTCTTTAATCTTTATTCTTTTTGCTGATGTAGTGGTTTCAGTAATTTGACCGCGGTCATGCTGGAGCACCGCCTTTTGGAGTCGGGTTAGTTAGTCGGAAAAAAATCGGACACAGAACTTATAATTATTAGTACAGGACTTAAGTAAGAGGAGACAAAGTAAAACCGTTTATTATGCAGGAGGACACAAAAGCACTCAGACAGAATTATATTGTCTTTGTACACCATTTCCGTGTTAGTACAGACACTCCTTGTTCTTTTGTCACAGACTGTGACCTTATCAACCGTAATATGTTTCTTGTACACTTTTACCGTGTCTGTACACACTCCTTGTATTTCCTCGCCAACCGTGACCTTATCTGTGATGTTACTCTTCTCGTACGCCGCCATCGTACTCGTATACACCTCTTGCTCTTTCGTCACAAGCTTCGGGAGACGTGAAATAAATCGTTTCTAACGCTGGAGTTCAAAATAGATAAAGCCGTAAATAATAACATGGCAATATTTTGATTAAAATAAACAACGCAGGCGGGGCTCTGTGGTAAAGAAGCTTGCTTCCCAATCACTTGGTTCGGGGTTCAGTCCCACTGCATGGCACCTTGGGCAAGTGTCTTCTACTATAGCCTCCGAACAACCAAAGACTAAGTACTAAGATTACAAAGAATAAGTCCTGGGGTCGATTTGTTCGACTAAAGGTGGTACTCCAGCATGGCCGCAGTCAAATGACTGAAACAGTAAAAGAGTAACGCGCAATTCTCGTTGGTAAAGTGCAAAGCTTCTAAATGGATGGAGAAGTTAGAAAGATTGCTTTGGTACAATGGTAAAACACCTGCCATGTTAACAGGAGACATATGTTCGAGTCCCACAGGAAAACATCGACTTTTTCGAGCCAAGGGGTTTCTCTTTACCCAATATTTACATGCTATTATTTATAGCTTTATCTTCTTCAAGTTCCACCGTTAAAAACAATTTAATTCACGTTTCTCGAACTTGCTAAATTTTAATGTCGTAAACAATGTCAATCTTGGGTAAAGAGAAACCCCTTGGCTCGAAAAAGGCGAAGGCTGCTTGTGGGACTCGAACATACATTTCCTGTTAACATGGCAGAAGTTTTACCATTGTACCAAAGCAATCGTTCTAATTTCTCCCTCCCTTTAGAAGCTTTACTCTTCGCCTGGTCCTCCGTCGGTTACGGCGACGAGTGTTCCAGTTGATCCAATCAACGGAACAAACTGCTCGTAAAATCAATACCAGAATCAGCCACAAGACATTGGTCGGTCCGAAGCTATTGGTTAGAAGTCACTTACTTATATTGCTGCGCAGTGGAATTGAAACCATAACCACGTGGTTGCAAAATGAAATATATTTATACACCACACAAACAACTTCTCAGCAAGTATTGTAGAAAGATAATAATTTCCAAGATGTTTTACAAAAAAATCGCATCTTCCCACAATACGGTATTTACATTGGCTTTTGCGCCTCGCGTTTTTCTGTTGCTAAATAAATTTCTTTCTAAATAGAAAACATATTTATATTTCAGTACATTTCATTAAACATTATCTAAACAGGATTTAACTAGTCTGGTGGGTGTATATATTATATATATATATTATAAATTATATTTATATTATCAGATTAAATAACATTACGATTGTACTAATCCACTTTTATTTTCATTATGTTTTTCTTAACAATTACTGGGTAATTCTGATATTTTTTTTAAGTATTGAAAAATTATTTCTTCTGCCTGGATTATCTTTTTTAAGCCACTCATGACCTAACCGTGCATAATGCTTTAACTTGTGTCAATCTTCTTCAATAAATCTGGGGTTCAAATCTTTCTTTTTTTCCCTTGTTTTACATACTTGACTCACACGTTATTTTATTGACTCCGAAAAGATGAAAAGTGAAGTAGACCTCGACGGGATTTGAACTCAGAATGCAATAAAATAGTAGAAAAAGCGCACGGCACTTTTTCCGACGCCCTAACGTTTCTACTAACTCGCTGCTTTAATGGCTTCTAAGTTAGGCAGAAGGCCAGCAATTTTGAGGGGAAGATTCATTCGGGCAAGAACGTACTGCCCTTTGTAACACACCTCTGCCATGACTTCACAGTTTTCTCTGAGCCTGTCTTCTCCGGAGATATTTCATGGTACATCATAATAACCAAACTCGTTTTATTGTTATAAATAATTTCGTTGTGTTTTTTCCCCTTGCCAAAGTTTAAAAATTTGCCATGTTTGTTATCATCATCATCAGCAGCAGCAGCAGCAGCAGAAGCAGCAGCATTGTAGTTATTATCATTATTATAACTATTATTGTTATTCTAATAAAAAGAACAAGTACAGTAAAAACAAGAAGGGGATGTAGAGCAGGAGAGGGAGGAGAGAGAGGAGGAAGAAAAAGAGGACAGCAGGAGTAGAAGCAGGTGGAGGAGGAGGGGTGCTGGACAAAGGTGAAGTGTATGCGGTGGTGGGATCGATGATGGTGACGATGCTGCTGATGGTGTAGGGCTGGGGGATGATGATGATGACGACGACGACGACGACGATAACCATGCTTAAGTTCCACATCCGGCTTACAAATTTATTTATGCACACACAAGCACATGCACATACACACACAAACACAAATTCATCTTTCTATATATGTGTGTATGTGCGCGTATGTATATAATATGTAAATATATACAGGAAGCGAAACTTAAAATGATGAATACCATAATTATATTATTATGTAATTATATACATCAATATATATACATATGCACGTACATACACATATGAACATATAAACGCACACACACATATATGTAAATACACATAAAGATATATACGTGTGTGTATGTATGTATGTATGTATATGACGTCATAAGAATTTGGAAATTTTCAATGAGAACGTGGAATAATTTTGGGGGGAACTGGATCTCAAAGTACATATAAAGGCATGTAGATATTTATAGCTTTATATACACTTCGAGATCGAATTCCTTAAAAAGATGTGTGTGTGTGTGTGTGTGTGTGTGTGTGTGTGTGTGTGTGTGTGTGTGCGTGTGTGTGTACAGGCATACCTCGTTTTACATAACCCCTTATTTACGAAACCTCATCTTTATGATTTGTAGATGAAAAACGAAAAACTTGGTTACCATGGCAACGAGCTGACCCTCGTATAATTCCTACGAGTGGTTGCCATATTAGAAAACCAAATACTGCGTTATTAGCCTTGACCGATCCTCTCGTTTAAGCGCTTGAGGCAAACAAAAAAAAAACTTACACGTAAATCACAGCGTACGAGAATCGTCAGTCATGAGCACTGAAATTCCAGTATCACATGATTTCAGTCCACCGTGAGTCGTCAGTGAGAGGCATCCGTTCACCGCATGTCAGTCAGATCTCGCTGCTACGATATATGCAATGTCATCGTCTTGTCCAGATTCTGATATCGCAAATAGCCAGTAGGCTTTATTAAAAATTAATTATTAGCAACGGAAGGAGTAATAATACCAAAAGATAATCTTTATACCAACTTAACAAGGATGCCTTAGTAGAACACCGAATACTCCGTTATTAGCGTTGACATGACATCCACGTTAAGTTGGATATAAAGATTACTTTCTGGTATTAGAACTGTTCCCATCGCTCATAATTAATCTATGTCTCTATTTATTTACCTGTGTATATAAATGCTGTTAGATACGGAGCAGCAAACCACACACACACGCGCACACACACACACACACACACACACACACACACACACATGTCTTCCTACCTTGATCAACCCTCTGCCACCCGTTAACTTCCCCTTCCGACCTCCTACCACTCCTATTCTATTCACCCACCACCACCACTACTATCATACCTCTCCCCACGTCTCTGCCATTCACACGCTTCTTTTACCTCTTACCGCCACTCCCACCATCACATATTAATCCGAACTCTACTTACCGCCTGCTCCCCCCACCACCACACCCTGGTTGGGCAGCTGGGGACACGGTTTTCTGTCTGTCTGTCTGTCTGCTCTCACCACCCCTCAGCAGCTGTGACGATTAAACACTACCAACACCACCACCACCACCACCAGCGCCACCATGGCCACCACCACCAACAACATCGTCACTACTACTCCAGTGTTCAATAGAAGCTGAATAGCGAGCGACACAGGAGAAGTTAATGTCCTCTTTCTCTCTCCCTCGCTCTCTCCCTTGCTCTCTCTCTCTCTCTCTCTCTCTCTCTCTCTCTCGCTCTCTCTCACTCTCTCTCTCTCTCTCTCTCTCTCTCGCTCTCTCTCACTCTCTCTCTCTCTCTCTCTCCCTCTCTCTCTCTCTTCCTCGTATAGAAATTCGTTGTTCAATATTTGGGTTGTTGCGTGTTTTCTACAATGCGCTCGCGCACGCGTGTCTCTGTGAGTACACACACAAACACACATGCACACACACAAGCACGTTCACATACACACACACGTACACACATGTGCACACGCACATGCTCACACACGCACAAGCACACACACACACATACACACACGCATACAAATAAGAAAACCAGACGAATGAGTTATCTGCTATTGTCATAACAGTTGAGTGTGTGTGTGTGTGTGTGTGTGTGTGTGTGTGTGTGTGTGTGTGTGTGTGTGTGTGTGTGTGTGTTAAAAATAACACCTATCCCGATGCAGAAGCAATACCTGAAAAGCGGAAGTTGAGAAACGGAAGATTTCATCCGAAGAATGAAATGGCGGGATTATTTCTTTGACATGAAAGAGCAACAGAATAACGTAAACGAGTATGAACTTAAATCTTCTAAAAACTCGCCACCTATTTTAGAATTAGAAGCTTCTGAAAATGATCTTTACGAACTCATTAGAAGGATAAAATTCCGTAAAATCAGCAATTCGCTCCAGAGAACTATGAACGAAAGATATTAGAAACATAAAGAATCCTAATAAGATTTTCGTGAACTCCAACAAAACAAAAAAAAAAACCTTTATGCTATCGAAAAAGATCTTTACGAACGACTTTTTTCTAATAGCATTACAGACACAGATAAAAAAAAAAAAGCTAACACTGATTTAAATAAAGAGGTGAATATGGAAGGAAGAAGGACCCCTAATAATCTTAAAGCTAGTGATAGGATAGAATACCTTCTCCCACGACAACCTTTTATTATCATTAAGGACCACAAAGCCAACTTTGGTAGAAACCCTAAATGTAGATTAAACAACCCAGCTGAAACAGAAATAGGTATTATTAGCAGAAATATCTTAGATTCTACTTTAAACGAGTTAAATAGAGAATTAGATTTATAGATTTGAGGCAAACGTAAGCCAGTTATAGATTGGTTCGAGTGAATTAGCCATAAATGTAACTGCAAATGTACGCAGTTCGATATTCGAATTAGAGCTAAGGTGTGTGTGTGTGTGTGTGTGTGTGTGTGTGTGTGTGTGTGTGTGTGTGCTAGTAGATACTTGCAAGCAGTGAGATCCAGCACCTGAAAGGACGTGGTTGCGAGACGAAACACGAACTTACTAACCACCACACATGTGTGTGGCTGCTGTCTGATGATTGAAACGCCGCGGAAAAGATAATGGACACACACACACACACACACATATATATATATATATATATATATATATATATATATATATATATATATATATATATATATATATATATATATATATTCACCACATATATATACGCATACACACGCACGCACATGTATGTATGTATGTATGTGCATACAACAACAGCACTATCGCCGCCGCCGCCACCACCATGCAATCAAGCAGAAAGTTGATCTAATTAATTGATCAATAATTGATTGTATCAATCTGTCGCCATTATAACACATGCATTACAGTTGGGATTTCATAGCGACACCTTTGTCAGTGATGGACTCGTTTGGCAAGTGATCTGAGGCCGCGTCTCGTTGCCATTATTTCCATTGGCCAACAGACATTTAGAGCTGTTAGAACCGTTTTTGCGTTTGTTTCTTAAGAGTAATAGTACAGTGTGTGTATATGTGTGTATATGTGTGGGGGTGGGAGAGAGAGAGAGGGGAGGGAGTGAGAGGGAGAGAGAGAGAGACATCGATAGATAGATACAGACATAAATAGATATAGATAGATAAATGGATAGATAGACAGAGAGAGAGAGACATCGATAAATAGAGAGAGAGAGAGAGACATCGATAAATAGAGGGAGAGAGATGAGAGAGAGAGGAGAGAGAGAGAGAGAGAGAGAGAGAGAGAGAGAGAGAGAGAGAGAGAGAGAGAGAGAGAAATGTGTGTATGCACTCTTCTGTTTTTAATTATTTAAATTCTTCTTCCGAAGAAGGAACTGGTTTCTAACAAAGATACAAAGCTCTATTCTTTGGAGTATAAATAATAAAAACGATGTTTAACTTCTAAAGGTCTTGCGTATTTTTACTGTTCCGCTTACAGATTGTATTTGTAATGTGCACGTTAGTTTGTCGATCTGAAAACCTCAGTTTATTCAGATTGTCACTTTAGCGTTTATTCACAAAACCAAGTGTCCTCATTCGTATAGATGTAAATTTACAATCTGGATATAACAGCTGCAGGTTTGCAAACAGTTCTCTGTTTTCATTCTCAGTTTTGGCCATCCAACTGCTTTCTAGCGGGGTTGTGAGGGAAAGCATCTTGTTTCGTTCATCATTTTTTAAATCTTTTCAACGTCTTGCAGATCTTTATCGTCCCAGACATCATGATCATTTGTAACTGAATTTAAGGAGTTGCTCTACCCCATATGAACCCAAGTTTCGCCATATTCAGCTACTGGCGGATTGGTAAATATCTTGTTGCTACAATAATAATAGGCATGAAAATATAAATACAACTTGCGTAGTGGATTTGCAAACCCCTTATCAGTGGCTCTGATATATTTGTCTTCTATTTTTTTAAACCACATTGATGCTCAGAGGGCAACTGATTTCCGCTACAGAACATATCTTGTCCTTA
This sequence comes from Octopus bimaculoides, assembly GCF_046866305.1. NCBI lineage: Eukaryota > Metazoa > Mollusca > Cephalopoda > Octopoda > Octopodidae > Octopus > Octopus bimaculoides. The sequence continues at coordinate 2,119,487 of NC_142946.1, forward strand.
TGGCCCCACACAATATCTGACTGGTTGTGTTTTAACTTGGTGTGTTTTTAAGCACCATTAATATTCTTTTGACTCATCGCTCTCGTTTGACTCATCGATCTCAAAATTATCTAGACTCATCGCTCTCAATATTCTTTTGACTCATCGCTCTCAATATTCTTTTGACTCATCGTTCTCAATTTCTTTCGACTCGACTCATCGCTCTCAATATTCTTTCGACTCATCGGTCGCAATATTCTTTCGACTCATCGCTCTCAATATTCTTTCGACTCATGACTCTCAATATTCTTTCGACTCATCGCTCTCAATATTCTTTCGACTCATCGGTTGGCCTTTTATCTTCCGTTATCCTCTTCCAGACTCTTCTGCTACCCGCATCATGCTTCATGAGAAGATAATATCTGCGAGTCATTCTCTCGCTGCTGGCAAGAATGTGGTTAATGTCTTCAGTCTTGGTTTTGCACAGTTTTCATGTGTTGTCTGTGTGTCAATGTTTCCTGCCTTAGTTGAAGGAAGAGATTGCCGGTTCCTGAATTGCATGGAGGCAGCCTTCAAAGTGGGATGCCATAAACTTGTCAAGACTCCATACATAACCAATTACTTCTACAACTGACGTCTTTCGTGTGTCAATGCATTGCGACCATGTTTTTCGTTTTGTACTGATAAACAGAATTTGCTAATGCTCCTTGCGGAGAGATCCGTATCGGTTCTTACTTCATGCTTCTGCTAAAGTGCATTAGTTATCCATGGATGGACGAATGGATGGATGGGTGGATGTGTGTGTGTGTGTGTGTGTGTGTGTGTGTGTGTGTGTGTGTGTGCGTGTGTGTGTATAAATACCTACACACATCCTTACATACTCTTATGTCTTACAAGTGTGTGCTGATATACAAACTAAAGCTGCATCGACAAGACTCGGTAATATAAATATAAAAACATGTCTGGGTAACTATGTGATGTGTGTATGTATGTGTGTACCTGTGTTTGTGTGTCGATGTGTGCCTGTGTGTGTGTATATGTGTATATGTATGTGCATGCGTGGGTTTTCGCTTATGTGTCTACGCGCAAAGCATGAATGCCTGTGTTGTAAAACCAGCGGCTGTTTAAATATGTTGTCATTTGTTAAGTGGAGCACGGCAACACCATCTTTCCAGTTGAATTCCCACAAACAACAGAACTATATTCCCTCGTCCTACCACCTCCACCACCACCATTATGCCCTAGAATCATAAACAGAAACTTAATGGCAATATATCGTCATGGAACTGTGGAAATAGTTGGTGGCGGTCACGTGTGGACGACATACGTCTGACTGACGATGTAGGACAGAGTGGTTGTACACGTACATATACAGACACGAATATACAGATACAAACACACATACACACATAGACACACACACATATATTTGAATGTATATGGAGATATATGTACCAATTTTATGTGTCTTTATAAAGGGGAAAAGAGACAGACAGACAGACAGACATACAAAGAGAAATATACGCACATATAAGCGAGTATGTGTGTCATATATTTTTACTATGATAAATATGCAGAAATCTGCATATAGATACATACATTCATACATAAGCACATACATGTGTGCGTGTGTGTGTACGTGTGTGTGTGCGAGTGTTAGTGATTGTCTTTGTGAATAGTGCACCAGCATGGCCGTGGTCGAATGAGTGATACAAATAAGCAAAAGAATATATATATATATATATATATATATATATATATATATATATATATATATATATATATATATATATATATATATTTCTTTATAGCCCACAAGGGCTAAACATAGAGCGGACAAACAAGGACAGATAAAGGAATTAAGTCGATTACATCGACCCCAGTGCGTAACTGGTACTTATTTAATCAACCCCGAAAGGTTGAAAGGCAAAGTCGACCTCGGCGGAATTTGAACTCAGAACGTAAAGGCAGACGAAATACCGCTAAGCATTTTGCCTGGCATCCTAACGATTCTGTCGGCTCGTCGCCTTTTATATATGTGTGTGTGTGTGTGTGTGTGTGTGTGTGTGTGTGTGTGTGTGTGTGTGTGTGTGGAGAGAGAGAGAGAGAGAGAGAGAGAAACTTAGATATGTTTCGACCAAAGATTGGTCCAGGGCATGTCTAACTTAATAGCACCACCTGATAGGATCATATATCTATATATCTATATCTATATATCTATCTACGTGTATATATGTGTGTGTGTGTGTGTGTGTTTGTGTGTTTGTATAATATGAGAGTGTGCTTCTCCTCCGGTTTTATGTATTTCTACAAACGATCCTATATATATATGTATATATATATGTATATATATATATATATATTTATTACTCACTCTCTCTCTTTCTCTCTCTCTCTCTCTCTCTCTCCCTCTCTCTCTCTCTATCTATCTATCTATCTATCTATCTATCTATCTATCTATCTATCTATCTATCTCTCTCTCTCTCTCTCTACATATATATATATTTATTACTCACTCTCTCTCTCTTTCTCTCTCTCTATCTATCTATCTCTCTCTCTCTCTCTCTCTCTATATATATATATATATATATATATATATATATATATATATATATACATATATATATATATGCGTGTATGTATGTATTACTCTGACACACATTCTCCCACTGTAACTCAAGTCCTCCTCTTCTCACTCACACCACCACCATCCATTATGTTCTTCACTGTGACAATGTCACCGTCCCTCCACCTTAAAACACACACACACGCACACACATATACATACATATACATACACACATAGATACACATACACATACATATAGGTACTCACTCATACATAGGCAGTGACCCAGAAAGCTATCAAAGAGTGACATCATGTGAAATAATGCCATATTGATAGATCTTAGGCCGACACACACACACACACACACACAAACGTGAACACACATACAGATGCACACACACACAGACACACACACATACATTCACACACACACACACAATCATAGATGCAAATATTTATATATATATATATATATGCACACGCACATATTCACACAAGTACATAAACATGCATGCATAGAGACATACAAAGTTAATTTGGCGCACACACACACACACACAAACATGGACACATATACAGATGTACTGTACACACACACACACACACCTTACCAGGCATAATATTGAAATTGGACACACAGACAAGACATGTCCTGTCGACACTTCCCATCTGTTACATTTATTGCAGCTGCTTTGTATGTGTGTGTGTGCACTATTGTAGTTACGCAGATACACACATGCACACACACACACACACATAATACACACATATATATACAAACAAATATACCTGAATATATACGTGCAAGTATGTGTGTGTGTGTATCTATATCTATCTATCTATCTATCTATCTATCTATCTATCTCACTCTATCTCTCTCTCTCTCTCTCTCTATATATATATATATATATATATATATATATATATATATATATATATATATATGCATATGCGGGAACAGGACGTCATAAAACGTATACAACAAAAAAATACGAAGCACGAGTACCGAAAGAATAGTTCATGTTCCATGTACTCGTGCTTCGTACTTTATATATATATATATATATAAAGTAACAAACTGAGGAGAAGAAATCCTTTAAACGGAGTGTGTTAAACATCCAATTCACTTGTACTTCAGTTTGGATACCATATAAATTTTGGTATAATTCAAGAATAAAGATAAATTGAATATAGAGATATTTTATTGACAATCCAATAATGTTATTTATATGACAATATTACATTAAATACTACGAATATAATATATAACAATATAATATTATATAACATAAATAATTATAAAAACCTTAAAAGGCTAACAAATTGTTTCGACTCATACATATTTTTTTCTGATATACATAAGTCACTTCAGGGTCTATCGGTTCAGAAAGATGGAATTCTGTCTGAAAAGGACGACTGGATTGTAAAACTTAATTCAAATGTCTCTGTTATGAGCGTGAGCGTTAATTATTCAATCTTACAAAAACATTTTAATGGACGATACCTTAAAAAAACTACCAAAAACCCCAGTCAAATATACACATGGCTGACTACTTGATAAAAATCATTAACGTGATTTTTATCCTTATATTCTTTTATGAATTAATAAATGTGTGTGTGTGCGTGTGTGTGTGTGTGTGTGTGTGTGTGTGTGTGTGTGTGTGTGTGCGTGCGCGTGTGTGCGTGTGCATTTGTGTGTGTGTCTGTGTCTGTCCCCCAACATCGCTTGACAACCGATGCTGGTGTGTTTACGTCGCTGTAACATAGCGGTTCAGCAAAACACACCGATAGAATAAGTACTAGACTCGCACAGAATAAGTCCTGGGGTCGATTTGCTCGACTAAAGGCGGTGCTCCAGCATGGCCGCAGTCAAATGACTGAAACAAGTGAAAGAAGAAAAATATATAATATATCCATGCATGTCTATGTACATATGTATGTTAGTAAAGCAAATGGATAGAGAGAACGTATATACACACATACATGCATTCATATATGCATACATACATACACATATTTATATACTTACGTGCATACATATACACATATATACATACATATACACATATATACATACACATATACACACACACACGCACACGCATAAGCACTTACGTACACATACGCATAAATAGATGTATATGTATACATACATACATACTTATATGTATGTATGTTTGTAAGTATGTTTGTAAGTTTGTATGTATGTATGTATGTACGTACGTATGTACGTATGTATGTATGTATGTATGTTTGTATGTATGTATGTATGTATGTATGTATATTTGTATGTATGCATGTATATATCTTTGCATGTATGTATGTTTGTATGTATGTATGCACCTCGTCTCCATCCGTTGACATATTTACGTCTGTTGGGTGTGTATACCGTAATGCAATCTGCTGCTGGTGGTTCTTTAACTCCCCTGGTTCACCTCTCACATCCCCCTTACCGCCTCTCCCTGTCTCTCCCACCATCTCTCTCTCTCTCTCTCTCTCTCTCTCTCTCTTTGTACAGATGTATAGCGAATAAGTGTGACTGGTATCAACCAGCCCCAGTGTATTTCTGGTACAGAGTGAGATATGAAGGATTTTCATAGACGCAGGCGTTGCTGTGTTGCTAAGAAGCTCGCTTCCCGAACTTGATTCTTTCCCACAGCGCGGCACATTGGACAACTACCTTCTACTATTCTTTCAGGCCGACCAATGCCTTGCGAGAGAATTTGGCTGACAGAAACTGAAAGAAGCCCGTAGCATGTTATATGTATATTATATATATATATATATATATATATATATATATATATATATATATATATAAATTTGTATACATATATGTGTGTGTGTGTGTTTTGTGTTCGGGGTTTGTGCCCCACCACCGTTTGATAACTGGTGCTGGTTTGTCAATGTCCCCATGACTTAGCGCTTCGACAAAAGAAATAAGTAACAAAAGAATAAGTAACAAGTATTTAAAGAAATAGGTACGAGGTTCGATTTTTTCCATTAAACCCCTCGATGCTTTGCTCCAGCATGGCCGTTGTCCAATGACGGAAACGAGTGTCAAAAGTAACAAACGGTAGGAGCGATATTCTGTTGCTGGGTATTTTCTATATTTAAGGGGACAGCTCTAATTGATAACCATTAACTGGGCCTACTTCGCAGTATTTTCCATTTTATAGCTAATTTCACAGCACCCCCACGCCCCGCACTACATCACACACTCACAGTGTTGACCTTTGTGACTCCCTAACCTTCGTGACCTCTGTGACTTCCGTGACCCAGTCTCAAAAGTCAAATAATCTTTAAAGGTTAAGTATTTTGTACAAAAGAAGAACGGAAAAAAAAAGACCAACGAGGGCAAGAGCGAAAACGGCCTCTGCCACCAGCACCAACGCCACCGCTGCTGCTGCTACCACCACTACTACCACTACCACCACTACTACCACTACCACCACCATCACCACTACTACCACTACTACCACTACCACCACCGCCGCCTCACCACCACCACCACTACTACCACCACCACTATCACCACCACCACCATCACCACCACCACTACTACCACTACCACCACCGCCGCCTCACCACCACCACCACTACTACCACCACCACTATCACCACCACCACCAACACCACCACCACCAACACCACCACCACTACTAACACTACCACCACCGCCTCACCACCACCACCACTACTACCACCACCACTATCACCACCACCACCATCACCACCACCATCACCACCACTGCTGTTGCTACGCCGCCGACGATTACAGCGACAATAGCAATAAAAGTGGTTATTCTGTCCCACCCTCTTGTGGCACTGGGTGTTACCAGAAACGATATGAAGAACATCAAAATATTGACACCACCCCCAACTACCCCCCTCGACCAATCTTTGTTTCATTTGGTCATAAAAATATGTGGTTTTCAACGCCTAGCCACCGCTAACGCATCCATCACCACCAATACTACCACCACCATCATCACCACCACCACCACCACCATTACCACCATCCTACAGAAACAGCAGCTACAGTGTTACTGACCTAAACGCTACCTTGTGGATTCCAAAGTATATTCAGCCTGGTGGAGAAATCAATCAGTTAATAATTATTGATCTATAAGTCACATACGTATATACGTATGTATAATATATATGTATATATATATATATATATATATATATATATATATATATATATATATATATATATATATATATATATATATATATATATATATATATATATATATATATATATATAATCATAATGTTGTAAAGACATTGAGCAATAGAAAGAACAACAAAGTTTGACAAACATGGCATTAGTTTAATGCTTTAACAGAAGAGAACGTATCTTAACGTTTCGGACATTAGTTCTTCACCAGAAGAAAGGAGGTCATCATACAACGAATGAGGTAGAAGAGTAGTCAGTGAGAAGAATTAAAAAAAACATGTGAATGGTTTCTTGGTGAATATGCTGTTCTTTGCGGGGGAGGGGACAGTTAAAGAGGGAAAATTGTAAGGCTTAGATGCACGAATAAAACTGCATCCGTGTCTGGATGTAGGCATAAGGGAGAAGTGATGCATGTGTGGTAGTGCGGTTATGTGTGTGTGCGTGGAGGCATTCATCTTGTCTTGAATTTTATAAACTCTTATGACATCACAGACTTACAATTCTCGCTTAAAAGAATGAAGCTTCTAACACGGAGAAAGAAACTCGAAGGATTTTAACTTTGATCTACTGGTAGAACGCTTGTCATGTTTATGAGAGATGTGGGTTCGAATCCTATTGGTAGTCCTCCACTTTTTCTATCCGGAGAAATTTTAGCTTAATATGTACACGCTATTATTTATAGCTTTATTCGCTTTGAGATCCACCGTTCCAAAATATTAATTACGCTCACTTCCAAACCAGATATTCCACTCTTTCATGAGTTGTGACATCATTTCTAGAAATCAAATTTCTTAACCAGTTGTTTTGTTTTTGCTTTCTTTTGTTTTCTTGTTTGTTGTTCTTTTTGCCTAAATACCGAGATTAAATCGGTTAATGCTTCGATATTCTATAGCTTCCATAGAAATCTGTCGAAAAATACCAATTTAAAATAAACAAACGCTGATATATTAAAAGAAACTTCGTTTATATTGCCTTACATATAACAGACTATTGTAAATATAAACAAGTCTATGGAATTAGTTCAGTGTTAGGTCA
>NC_142946.1:2132255-2137255 GCF_046866305.1 Octopus bimaculoides
AGACTAACAAGCGATTTCCCAGATGTGCCATTACAACTTCATTATAGATTAGCCAAAGCTTTTGAGGCCGAAACACAAACATGTGTACATGTGTGCGTGTGTGTGTATGTGTGTGAGGTCATTGTCTTCAAGTTGGCCTCATTCCTATGATGGAGTGTGAAATAGAAAATTATTGATAACGGTAGAATCTCATCCGACTCTACGTTTCTGAGTTCAAATTGCGCCGAAGTCGACTTTGCCTTTCATCCTTTTAGGTGTCGATAAATGAAGTACCAGTGAAACACTGGAGTCGATATAATCGGCGAGTCTCCTCCTCCCCCAAAATTTCAGGTCATGTGCCTTTAGTTGAAAGGATTATTATTATTATTATTATTATTATCATTATCATTATCGTTATTGTTATTGTTATTATTATTATTATTATTATTATTATTAATAAGGGCAGTGAGCTGGCAGGATCGCTAGCAACCCAGGAGAGATACTTAATGGTATTTAATCTGTCATTACGTTCTGAGTTCAAATCCCACCGGGGTCGACTTTGACTTTCATTCCTTCGGGTTGATAAAGTAAGTACCTGCTGAGTACAGGGATCGATGTAATCGACGTAACCCCATCAAAAAAATTTCAGGCCTTGTGCCTGGAGTAGAAAGGATTATTATTATTATTAGTAGTAGTAGTAGTAGTAGTAATAAAATTCATGAATAAATGTTGACGGGAGTGCTTGCAAATCCGTTTCTTTATTTTAAATTGCAAATGGCTGCAATACGCTGTTGCCCTCCTCTGAAAGACAAAGATCCCATCGCCTGTTGTTAATAATGCAGAGAAATAGCCGTTCTACAAAGAAACCAATTGATTCCATAATTGTTATAGAAATATTATCCTTTAAGCTCCAGATATATCGTGAGAGTGAAGCAATAAGTGTCTTGATGTGTGTGTGTGTGTTATGAGAGTTTTCTTTTTGGGGAGAAATTTCAATAAATTTTGTATAATTTTTCTTGTTTTTTTTTTTTTATATATACTAATCTATGCAAGGGAGACCTTATTAACTCGATAAACTAATGTTTTAGAAAGAATCGACTGCTGTGAAGAACAATGTTTTTTCAGTATCTTTTGCTAATGTCTGCTGCAGGGGCCTGGGGGTATACAATATTCTCAGTTTATGTTCTGACAGCAGTCAAAAGGAACGAAATTTCTTAAGAAGTCACACAGCCATGACCTGCTCCTTGTAAAGATATGTTACTACAAAACATTCTACTTTTTCTTAGGTACAAAACTACACGGTGCTGACATACAGTCACTGTTTAGATATTATGATACACACATTCATACACACGTGTGTGTATTTATATAAATATTGAATTAAAGTTTATTATTTTAAAGCAAGTTTAAGAATAACAGATCATTTACAGATGAGATGACGCCATACTGAGGTAGAATCGAATTTATTGTAAAGTTCGTGTTAAATTGGGATTTCAAGTTTTTCCCACTGGGAATAGAAAAAAAAAGTTGAAGTCCCAGTCCACATGGATTTTATATATCACCACCACCACCATCATCATCTTTTTCTTCTTTTAATGTCCGTCTTCCATGATAGAATGAGTTGGACGGTTTAACAAGATTCTAAGAACCAGGGCAATGTGTTGTGCTTCAATGTCTGTTTTGGCAAGTTTCTACGGCTGGATGCCCTTCCTGACGCTAACCAGCAATTTTCGTGACATCAACACCAGTGAGGTTACCAAGTGACTTGCTAGATTAAGGTCCCCATCGAGTGGAGATATATTTAAGAGGTAGGCAGCTTCTTGCCAAATGAAAGGCATGAGTATAAACAAAAGGGGCCAGGCGGTTGTCAACACACATCAAAGTATGACCACTTTTTGCGCTCCTGCCCCTTTTTACCTTAGCAATGTTGTGGCTCCCTGCCATGGGTTCTGAGCTGGCTTTTAAGGCCCACTGCTAACCCTTGGGCTCTACAGCAGGTCCTGCATATCGACTACATAAAAAATATTAGTGGATCACAGTTAGAATTCCCAGGGACAAGAAATGAAAATTACTTTCACACACATATTGTGTGTGTGTGTATGCACAGTTCCTATTTGCCAAATTCCAATCAGATGGCATCGTCAACCAGAAACTGTGGTAGAAGATGCTTATGCAAAATTGAGTGCAGTGAGTTTGAACCCACGAAACCTGGGATTGTGACTAGAACTAAAACCTCCACAGCTATTAAACATACTACGACAATTCCACCCAATTCATGAACTCATTTCCAACCGACATTCTGCAAATATTTTCCAAGATGGAAATTACAGAAAGAATAAAAAGTAAGAATACTGAAATGGATATGTCTTTGGAATTTCATTGCTTGGTTGAGAGAAATGTTCTGACCCCCCACCCAATCCCATACATACCCATCCATGTGTGGGGGAAGGGGTGCATGATTTAGCTTTGATTACATGAGTTTATGTAAATATATACACACAAACACACGTGCACGCATTCACACATACACGAGCTATGAGCATATGTATACTGTAAATATATACGTTCAACCTATCTACTTACACACACACATCCATACTCTTACACTCACACATACATATATGCATACGTATTTGTGTGTGTGTGTATATGTATGTATGCATGCATGTGTGTGCATGTGCATGTATGTATATATGTATGTATGTATGTTTCATGTCAACATCTAGTTTTCCATGTTCAGAATTCGTTGGGGCAGAAATCAAGAGTGGCACAACGACCTTGCTTCTTTGACCATAACGACTGTTTGCAATTAACACAAATCTCAAGACAAGGACTCACACACACACACATAAATATATACATCTCAGGCTTCTTTCAGTTTCCATCTCCCAAATTCACTCACTAAGCTTTGGTCAGTCCAAAGCAAAAGTAGAAGACACCCATATTTGTGTGTGTGAGTGTGTGTGAGTATATGTGTGCATATGTGTGTGTGTGCATGCATGTATACAGGTATGTGTGCATTACACATACATACATACATAAAAGAAAGCTTTGTCAACTGATACAACAATGTTGTTATACAATACAATGCTGATGAGGTCCAATAGACTGAAATATGTCCATAGTTGTTCCTCCTTACCCACAAACAATAATCAGATTTCTTCTAAGCATGTAAATTAACTTTGGTTAATTTCTAAATTCCTGAAATTATCTCCCCCTTTCCTTGATTGTTGCAAGCAGTTGCCACAAGGGGGATTTTTCTTCTCTGTCTTTGTATTCCCTTTTTTCAACTTTGAAAGAAATTTCAGTCAGTAAATAAATAAGTGTTTAACACACCACATTCAGCAGAGATCAGCCATTGACTGATGTTCATAGCTGATGTTCAATAACTTTTATACAAGGAATGTAAAATTAAAAACAAGAAAACAACTGTGTCTTTAGTTTAATGTTAAATCTGTGTCTTTCACAGTTTTATTTTTTCAAAACTCTGATAAACTTGGTTGAGAGTATAATATGTACAACACACACACACACACACTGTGTTTCAATGTCCATTTTCTATGCTGGCATGGGTTGGATAGTTTAACAGTATCCAGCAGGTCAGACATCAGCATCAAGTTTCAATGTCCACTTTCCACAGCTGAATGCCATTCCTAATGCGAACTACTTCAAAGACTGCCAAATTTAAACCTTTTCTAAAGTTCTTCAACTTTCGTAGTTCTTAATTCCTGAAAATTCTTTGGTCTTCTACACTTCTGCCAAATTCAATTTATGTAAGGCTTCTACAACCCCTATCTGTGTGTGTGGTGGAGGGAGGTGCAAACTCAACACTTCTCTGGTATTCTTCCACCCTTAAAACTTCCAGGTCCCTGCTAGACCCAGCATTTCTTTAGTTTTGTTCATCCTTCATCTCTTTGATCCTTGTCAGATCCAGTGCTTTCCAGGTCTTCTACATCTTCAAAGTAATCCAAATGTTGGTGTTTAAAAACCTGGAATACAACAAAAATAAAACAAGTGAAAGACATTTCTGCTCAAGAAAATTTTTATGGATCAGGAACTTAGAAATATTGGTAAAACACAATGCCACAGATCTACAAAGGAAAGGAATAAAGTGATGGGATGCTTCTGATAGCTCACTGCTTTTACTCCAAATAATAATAATAATAATCCTTTCTACTATAGGCACAAGGCCTGAAATTTTGGAGGGGGTAAGTTGATTACATCAACCCCATTATCACTCCATTATCCCCCTCGCCCAGTCCTTTCTCCAGCAACTTACTCCTCCTTCACCTCACCACCCCCTCCTATCCCCAACCCATACCCACTTTCCAACCACCACCACCACCACTGTTACCTATAAATCATTTCTCCACCATGTTACTCTCCATAACCTTTTCCTTTCTCTCCTTCCCTCCCTCTCTCTCTCCTCCCCTTATCCATCCCCCCTCCCAACCTATACACACTCTCACCTTCCCCATCCACACCTTCTCCCTCCCCTCTTACCTCAAAGACCCACTAACCCCCACCCCACCCCCGCCAACTCCTGACATTTCAAGATAACAGTTTTCAAGGGAAATGTTCAGGTTTCTAATATAACTAAACACCAAGTAAATACTTGGGAGTCTAAAGCTGATTAGGACGGTACAGCACCTCGGAAAAGTCACCCTAATCGTTCTGAGAAGAAAAGAACTCCTGAAGAACTCCAGTATATTTTGTAATTTAGTGGTCCTTACATAGAATTTTGTCTGTTTTTTGAGCCCTGAGGAGACTTAGATACATGGAAGTGAATTTTTATAGATTTACTGGTGTTTGTGAGTCAGAACAAATTGCTGGCTATTTGTTTTTTTTTTTTTTAAATTTGTTATTTTATATTATATAAAAAGCACCTGAGGTGGCGCCACCTTAAAAGCACCTGTACTGGTGTCATGTCATAAGCACCTGTGCTAGCTGGTACCACATAAGAACACCCGCTGCACTCTGTAAATTGGTTGGCATTAGGAAGAAGATCAAACCAAAGAAAC